>NC_089744.1:10672500-10685000 GCF_040412425.1 Macrobrachium rosenbergii
AAGTAAATTAATGGAAATGTCGAAGGCAGGAAATGAAGGGAATTCTTGGAAGAAGAAATGAATGAAGGCAATTGCTAAAAGAAATGAATAAATGGGGTTGTTGGAGGAGGGTACTGAAAAGAATCGCTGACATAAATGAATGAAAAGAATTGTTGATAAAGATGAGAAGGGGAAATTGCAGATAGAACAAAGGAAGGCGACTGCTGAACAGAATAATTAAGAGAATCACCCATCTGCAAAAATGGAAAGAAATGTTGAAAGTTATGAATGAAGGGAATTACTGAAAGTGGTGAGGGAAGGGCCTACTGGAAGAGGCCAATGAAAGGAATTGCAGAAATAGGTGACAAAGGGAAATGCTGGAACAGGTGACAAAGGGAAATGCTGGAACAGGTGGCTTAGGGAATTGATGAAGCAGCTGAATCAACGGAATTGCTGAAACAGGTGAGCAAAATGGTCAAGGAAATTGCTGAACCATGTGGATAAAGGAAATTGTTGAAACAACTGGTGAAGGGAATTGCTGAAACAGATGATGACAGGAACTGCTGAAACAGGTTAATAAAAGAAAAGACTGGAAGAGGTAATAATGGGAATTGCTGAAACAGGCGAATAAAGGGAACTGCTAAAAACTGCTGAATGAAGAGAATTTTTCAAACAAGTGAATGAAGGAGACAGGTGAAGAAGGTAAATGAAGGGAATTCTTGAAGGGGGTAAATGAAGGAGTTCACTGGAAGAAGTGAATAAATGGAATTGCTGAAAAGGTTATTAAAAGGAATGACTGAAAAATGTCAATAGAAAACTTTTCAACCAAAAGAAAGGAATAGTTGAAAAGGTGAGTGAAGGGAATCCCTGGAGCAAAAAAAAAAAAAAAAAAAGAGTTAACGAAGATAACTGCTGAAGTAGGAGAATGAAGGAAATTACAGAAACAGTGGTGAAGGGAACCACTAAAGCAGGCAAATGAAAGAAATGTCTAAAGCAGGACATAA
Source organism: Macrobrachium rosenbergii (assembly GCF_040412425.1). Lineage (NCBI taxonomy): Eukaryota > Metazoa > Arthropoda > Malacostraca > Decapoda > Palaemonidae > Macrobrachium > Macrobrachium rosenbergii. The sequence continues at coordinate 10,673,484 of NC_089744.1, forward strand.
AGGGAATTGCTGGAACAAGCATTTAAGAAAACTGCTGAAACTGATGAGTGCTGGGAATTGTCGGTGGACATAACGGTGGAGAATTTCTGAAAGAGACGAATGATGGGGGTTAGACGACGGAAGATGTCACGTTAGTCATATAACTGACGTCTTACGGAAACCACCACTCCTTACAGTAACGGAAAGAGAACCAATAAGGAAGCGAAAGGTCGGAGACAAGGAACTCTAAACGTCTTGGGACCTGCTTTGTTTGTTAACATTACTATTGATGAGACATATGTAATATAAGCAAACCCCTATGTATTTCAGATGTTAACATTTCTTTCACACAGACTGGCACAGTTTTGAAGCTTCCCTAGGTGCATTTAGATTCTGTATCACGCAAACATTGGCAGTCTACACCCCTTGTCTAACACAAACATTGAGGTACTCATAAAACAAAGACTAGGCTCTAGCCACAGAGAACACCTCAGAATCTCTTCTTAAAGAAGAGACGATTCTGTAGCTTTATGGAAAACAATCACTCCATACAGTAACTGAAAATAAATCTAGGAAGTAGGTCACAGTAATGTCTACATCTCCATTAGATTTAGGGTTATTTATGAAGCTGATATTCCTTTTCATTTACATAATATGATGTAAAACCTCAGTATCGTTTTCGTACACCAAAGGACACGAAACCTGAATTAGAATATTAGTGTGACGGCGTCCGTATTAACAAAGATCGAATACAAATAGCCATCTATCTCTTCACAAAAGCGCAAATCCTAAAAATGCATTAGCCGGTGTTACGACGTAGCCCCTTCACAATAGAATGGAGTCTATCCTTGTTGTGTTTGTGCGTGTGTGTGTGTGTGTGGGCGCGCGCTTTTGAGTGTGGGCTGGGGGTGGGGAAGTGGGAGGGAGGGTGTATAGAAAATGGCATCGATATGAATTCTACAAACCTGAAATACACAACTCTTTAACTGAATAAGTTTCTTGGGAAAGTTATTTTCGGAAACCTTTTAAAGTGATTCAGTATACTGGAAGGGAAAGTTTATGGAAATATTCAAAGCTTTGGTTCCTGTGGCATGAGAGAGAGAGAGAGAGAGAGAGAGAGAGAGAGAGAGAGAGAGAATTCTATGCCTAAGTTGGAACCTGTACCTTTTCCCTTCATCAAAAGGTAATGGGAATAGGAAATTGTTCAGATTTTTATTCCATTGCATTGTTTCTGTTTATATTAGTTATCGTCTATTCATCTTTTTTATCCTTCAATTGAATCAGTCTAACTCTATTCAAGTTTATCGTACCTGTGTTTTTTTTCCATAGTTTTGCCTGTAATGAGTTTTAATTACTGTTTAATGATGCTTTGTATGTTCTTATCTGAATATCTATAAATATTTTTATTTCAATTCGTGGTGGTAGGTTTCTATTTCCTAATATTGGCAGTTATGACTTGAACCAACAAAGGATTGACTCTTGTTTGTCAAATTTTCAGAAGCAATATTTTAACAGGGATCTTTTCACATCCACAATTGATTCCTGATCCCTTTTTCCTGTGGAGAGCGACTAGATTTGCTGAACAGCAGCTCCAAAAAGCAGCAAATGTGCCTCCATGTCGAAGTTCTCGCTTCCAGAGGTCCTTTATTCCTCAAACCGGAGAGGAACAGTCTCCCTCAGGATATTGTGCAATTGGAGCCTCAAAAGTTCAAGCCAAGATGCCTGAAGCAATTATCCTTGCAATTTATAATTTACTTAAATTTTTATCTGTTTACTTATTAATTTATTGATTTCTTTTTTTCTTTCTAATAAGTGGTATCTTCTTTTCGTATTTCCTATTATCTTATGTCACTTCATACAAATGAGCACCATACTCTTTAGAAGCTTGAATTTAGAGTCAATGGCCCCTGTGGTCTTGTTTCAAATGAATAGGATTTACCTTCTGAATAATAATGATAATAATAATCTCTTGTTCTGGCATTTTCTACCGGTGCTCATAATCATTTATAAATGCCAGTAAATATTTTTATTTTGTTCGTTTCAATGGCGTATTTACTGCAAAGCAAATGACAATTTTCCATTCCAGGATTTAAGACGAATCTATTACCAGCCCAACAACGACCCCCAACCCCACCAAAGATAAAAAGAAAATGTATATTGAAATTTCTATTGGTATGAAAAATTGCATACTTTATATTCCAAGCATTCACTGCATGGAAGGGAAAAACCTAGCAGTGAATTAAAAATAATAAAAATCCCAATTCTCCATTATGTGATTTTGGTAACAATTACACAATAATGCAACAGAAAAGGGAAACAACAATACAACAGAATAAAATCGTTCAGTAAAAAAGGTTTTTGCACAAGAGAAACAAAAACAAATGAAAAATTTTGAGAAACTGAAATTAACCTTGAATTTTGAATTTCAATAGTATGACAATCAATTCTTGTGACTAAGACAGAAATGAAATGATCATAAAGTTTTGATGGAAACTCGTGAATGGATCACCTGAGAAATCACGGAAAGCGGCAGATGGATGAATGAGGAAGTGTGTTTTATATATATATAATCATATTTTTGACTAAGTCGGGATCAACAGGTCTCTCTGTGAAAGCAACGTTACCACTAATCATACAAAATTTGCTGAGAGCAACTCACGCCCATTAGAGACTCTAACTGTTTATAAGAGAGAGTTTTATCTCATTTGAACGCCCACCAAATCATCAAGACAGAGATCGGAGACTGAGAGAACAAGTCCTCTGAATGTGTTTTTTCTCATTCACTAATAATAACGCGCAGCATGCATACTATATATATATAGGGTTCCGACGTTATATATATATATATATATACGTGGTCAAGAAATATTTATGTTATGATAATATATTTAAATATATAATAAATATATATATATATATATATATTAAATATATATATATATATATATATATATATATATATATATATATCTGTATATATATATATATATATATATATATATATATGAATATACATGCTTACCTTTGCTACCAGTCAAGAATCCCCTCTATTGGTAGCTTGATAGTGACTGCGTCCAAGTGGCTACTGGCTTCGTACATTCGCACATACACACGCATTCTCTCTCTCTCTCTCAGGTCTACAGCAAAACAAGCATTACCCAAAATAATTTATTTGACAATAATCTAACATAACTGGATTGCAAGAAACAAGAGATTAAATAAAATGGAATGCTAATGTTCATCAATTGATCAAACATATTAAAGTCCGCCATATTCAAATAATTATTTTCTCTAAATAGTTTCCCCACAATAGGTCAAAATAAGTCAAAGTCCAGTACATTCCCAATGAGTACATCTTAACCTCTTCCTCTGAAGAAATCAAATAAAACCCTTGTTAAACAAAACCATAAAAATAAAGATATGGGAATTCCTCCCAAGTTACTCATAAAGTACACACAGAGTAGAAAATGCTTGACACATGTGATATATATCAAATGAAAAGAACAATCTACAGTTTGGGAAATCTAAAATGTTTCCTACCTCCAAACAGCAATGTTCACAATCTTAACCCTTTGATTTCGGTTGTAACGTATACGACGCATTTAATAAACTGGCCCGGAACACTGTTGTGTCGTATACGAGCACCGGTAATTTCCTTTTATGTGAAGGACTGATGATTGAAATACTGGCCTCTTTTTCTTGATATGGTAACAGTCTGTCAGTTGCCATACAGTGAATTCATATAAATTCACGTGTTTCGTGTTTCATTAGTCTTCATCAAGATGTCACAGGAGGAGGGTCAAGGGTACGACATCCTCGAGTTGACCGCCGGCAGATCGAGAGAAGAGCTCTCGACGAGGATAACTATTTTATAGACCTTCTCGACTCATTTTCTGGATATGAAAATGAATCGGATTTAGAAGGAAATGAAATGGATAATTATGGTCCTGGTACAAGAGACAGTGATGAAATATCAACCGACAGTGAAAATGACGAAAATCTGCCACCTACAAATGAAAGCCAAGGTGTCAAAAGAAGGCGGAGACAGCGAAGTGACCCCAGGTGATGAGTGGGAGTGGGCTGCCAGCAATTTCCAGCCCAGAGATTTCATATTTTGACAGCAGTGGCAGTGGCATTACGTCGAAATGTAATGTGAATGAAAATTCAAAGGAAGTAGACTATTTTTTTGAATTTTTCGACAACGAATTTATGGGGCTGATTGCTGAAGAGACAAACCGTTATCAGAGATTCCTTGTTGATACGCTAGGAGATGCAGTGCCAAAGTATTTGCGAAAATTTGCTCAGGTTACTGTGGAGGAAATGATACGGTTTTTTGTGTGATTATGATCATGTCGCATATAAGTAAACATCGCATCGTAGATTACTGGACTGCGCTTGAGACATTCGAGACAAAAGGAGTGAGAAGGCTGATGGCAAGGGACAGATTTCTTCAAATTCTACGGGTTCTACATTTCGTTGATAATTCACAGGAAACAAGCCCAGATAATAAACTAAAAAAATTAAACCTGTGCTCGACAGTGTGCGTAGAAAATTCCGGAAAAATTTCAACCTTTCCAGGATTTATGCATAGATGAAAGTTTAATGTTATGGAAGGGAAGGCTAAGTTTCAAGCAGTACATTCCAGATAAAAGAAGTCGATTTGGAGTGAAAATATTTGAACTTTGTGATGCCAAAACGGATTATATTGTCGATTTTATAATCTATACTGGAAAAGATACAGAGATATTGGTAGATGAGGATCTAGGGGTATCTGGTTCTGTGGTAAAACATTTATGGCCTCGCATCTCGGAAAACATCACATCCTGTATTTCGATAATTGGTATTGCAGCCCAAAACTGCTCAAGTATTTGGGCGACAACGAAACAGGAGCATGTGGAACAGTCTGAAAAATAGGAAATTTATGCCTAAATTTCCTGATGTGAACAAATCTGAGATTTCGTCTCAAAACTGCAATGGAATATTAGGTTTAAAATGGCAGGATAACAGGACAGTGTATATGTTATCTTCAGTACATGAAAATATAATGGTAGACTGTGAAAAAGGTGTCGACCAGGGAATTTGTGCAAAAACCTGCATGCGTTGTTGACTATAATAAGAAAATGCGGATTGTGGACAAGAACGACATGCTTATTAGTTCTGTGAAGTGTATCCGTAAAACCACGAGATGGTACATAAAACTATTTTTCCGTCTGCTTGATATGATACTAGTAAACTGTCATCACTTGCATGGATTTGTTACTGGCAAGAAAGGGTCATATTTACAGTTTTCTAAGTCAGTCGTTCTGCAGTTGATTGAAAGGTACCCTCCAGCACCTAACAAGATAATTACCTGCACTGTAATAACGCAGCCAAGGCGGCTAACAGAAAGACACTTTCCTGATCCAGTTCCCTCAACAGAAAAACAACTGCGACCTAGACTAAGATGTCGTGTGTGCTCGCATACATCCTCCAGGCCCAAGAAAGGCCAGCAGACATATTTCATGTGTGTAAAGACTGCAATGTAGGACTATGTGTCGCTCCTTGTTTCAGAGAATACCACACACTTCTGAATTACTAGAATTCTGTCGTAAAAGTTTTGTCAAGATTATTATGTTCAGCTTATTAAATATTCAGATTCATAACCATTTGTTATTCACATTGTTTGATTTCATTCAACTTATGTCATAAAAGCTTCTTCCAATCATATTGAGTCTTATGTGTTTATACATTTTCTGATTTTGTTTTTATCTACAGCAAAAAGATTTTTGTAAAAATAAATGTTGAAATTCATCCGTATTATAATTTTCTTCATCAAATTATGGCTTTAGTCTTTTGAGAGAGAGAGAGAGAGAGAGAGAGAGAGAGAGAGAGAGAGAGAGAGAGAGAGAGAGAGAGAGAGAGTAAATTACTATTTTGCGTTTAATGTTCCTTTTCTGTCCTTTGAAGACTGGATATCATAAAATATAAAATGAGTCGGATGTAATGTAAATCTGATAATCATGGTATTGATGATTTATGATATATGAGAATAATAATAACAATATAATAACCGTTACCATGAGATTAATGAATATAGACAATGTTGTTGTTATTATTATTATTATTATTATTATTATTATTATTATTATTATTATTATTATTATTATTATTATTATTATTCAGAAGATGAACACTATCCATATGAAACAAGCCCACAGGGGTAACTAACTTGAAATTCAAGCATACTAAGAAAATGGTGTTCATTCGAGTGAAATAACAGAAGGTAGTGGAAATACAGAAAGAGGAGATCAGTTATTAGAAAACAGATGTACTAACAATAAATAAATAAAAATTTAAACAAAGTATTAAATACAAGATGTATTGCATAAGGGTAGTAATGCATTACATTCACTTGAACTTTTGAAGTTCCGTTTGCAACACATCCTCAGTAAAGAGGCTGTTCACAGTCGTAAGGCGTGAGGAATAGAGGTCCCCTGGAACTGAAAAGTTCGAAGGCGAGGTACATTTACTGCACATTGATGCTGCTGTTCAGCGAATCTGGTTGCCCTCTCTCGGCAGCAACAGGGGATCAGGGATCAACTGAGAATGTGAAAGATATGTCAAAATACAACTTATGAAAAAGTGACAAACAAGAGACCATCCGTCTATAGTCCAAGGCATAGCTAAAAAACCTTCCACCTCGAACCACTCTAAAGATATAAATCTCTGGCAGAAGCAGACATCTCCCGGAGAACAGTATCCCTAGTAAAGGAAGGACAAATTACCTAAAAATGTTGCACTGATTTAATCACTCATATAAGTATATGAGGACTTAAGAACAATACCCAACTTTCATGCGGCATTTGCTGACATTTTCATTAGATGTTTCTCAAAAAATAAGATGTAAGTAAACAGGTACCACTAGAATAATTGAAGGAAAAGAAAAATATCTGTAGAAAATTATAACAGAATAAAATGATCTACAAAACCCTACAACTTCCTGAATATTGGTTCAAAAACAATTGAACAAATTCCAAAATGTTAGTGATTAAATATATATAAATATATATATATATATATATATATATATATATATATATATATATATATATATATATATAGTATATATATATATATATATATATATATATATATATATATATATATATATATATATATATATATATATATATATATATATATATATATATATATATATATATATATATATATATATATATATATATATATATATATATATATATATACTATCATCTATATATCTATATATATATATATATACCGCAAGGCCATATATATATATATATATATATATATATATATATATATATATATATATACATTACTATTCATATGTGGCTAATCATTTTTTGTAACAGGAATTTATCCAATTTTTATTTTTATAGGGATAGGTGTGAGTATGTGTTTGTATTTTACATACACACACACACAAACATATATACATATATATATACACTCAAATATATATGTAATTAATTGTATATACGGCCCCTCTGACAAATACACACACATATATATATATATATATATATATATATATATATATATATATATATATATATATATATATATATATATATATATATATATATATATATATATATATATATATATAACTGAATCACGAGAATATGGAAAATAAAGTGATGAATATATAAATAAAGACAATTCCACGAAGGAAAGAGAAGCAACAGAGTATTGCAAGGCTTTTCGACGTACTGTCCTTTACTTAGCAGACTCGTTTCTCTTTCCTTCAGGGCATTAATATTGAATATATATTATATATATATATATATATATATATATATATATATATATATATATATATATATATATATATATATATAGTATTATATACATATGTAGTATATATATATATATAGTCAATTATATATATATATATATATATATATATATATATATATATATATATATATATATATATATATATATATATACATACATATATACATATATATATATATATATATATACATACTACACATACACACCACAATTACACATTTTGATCAGCAATGTGATTTATAATATTGATCCCTAGTGAATGTGGCGAGGTGGCAATTGTGTTTACATGTCACATGCAAGTGTGACAGACGACACTGTCCTGTTGATAAAATGTAGGTGGCATTTCAGATGCACGTGTCCTGTTGACAGAAATGAACTGCTTTGTTTTCAGCCGCAACCTCCCCTTTTTACCCTCCACCTTTGTCGAATTTGGTGGGCGTGACCGTTGGAATATTAGCTTGACAAATGGGCCCATCAAAAGGGGATTATCCAAGCCCTGGCAGTCTCCAATTCCCTTGTTTCATTGACAAATGCGGATTCTGGAACCTCCTTTTTACTTGCGGCTAATGACGATTTCCATTCAAGGAGGTTGTTTCCACTTTCCCCTGACTTTTGACCGCCATCGTCAATCAAACATTGAATTGAATCTGTCCGAAGGACAAGGGATAATCCCAGGCCCTATTCCCAAGGTAGTATTCCAGCGTTCAGGCCACCAAAAACTCAACACAGGTGGAAGGTAAGCAAGAGCAGAAAACAACGACCGGTCATTTCCATCAAAAGGATTCCGGCATCTCACGTACCACCCACGTCTCAGCCATGGAAATACGATTGTCACCTTCCAAATGTCCATATTCGCTAGTGTCCAAAATGTATTGTTGTGTCGCGTAATCATTGTTGTCTAATAGTTGTCATTACCAGATGATTCATAAACAATTATACGTCTCCTTTATCTTTTATATATATATATATATATATATATATATATATATATATATATATATATATAGATGTCATATAGATTAATGTGTGTGTGTTTGTACATATACTGTATGTATGTATGTAGGTGATATTGAGATGCACGTGTGCTTTGACAGAAATGACCCGCTTTGTTTTCAGCTCACTGTACCTTCCACTTTGTCGAATTTGGTTGGCGCGACCGTTGGAATAATTGCCGATTTTGGAATATTCCTTTATTACTGGCTAAACCCAGCTTATTTATTTGTGTTGTTACATTAATTGCATAATATCTATATCACGGATCGCTACTATCACAATATTATCATATAAATAAAACAGGTTAATTTGCAGCAAAACAACAAATACAAACGCTATTACAATGATTGTTTACGATTTCGTGCGTCTGGTAGCATGCTACGGGTGACTACCGTCTGAAAACCCTCCGGATTGTGGTAAGTGTGAGGTCTCATCTCGGCCGTAATCAAAGGGCTAATGAAAATTAAAATAATTAATAATTTCCCATATTTTGGTAATCATAGAATCAACTAAAAACGATTATTAAATAAAATTATCTAAAAATGAAAAAAATCCCGTAGGGTGGGTCTGCCAGACCCAACTTGCACCAGATAGGGTTAAGAGACTGGCCAGTCTTGGAGGCCTTTGGGCCTCATCCTTGAAGTTCTTGGGCCCTCTCCAGGCCTGCTTCCCCAGCCTGGCAGGATACCTGCCTTCCTCCGAGGAAGCAGCCTCTGGGTCGGACCCTTCCCTTCAAGGCTGCCCTCAAGAGACTGGCCAGCCTTGGAGGACTTTGGGTCTCATCCTTGAAGTTCTTGGGCCCTCTCCAGGCCTGCTTCCCCAGCCTGGCAGGATACCTGCCTTCCTCCGAGGAAGCAGCCTCTGGGTCAGACCCTTCCCTTCAAGGCTGCCCTTAAGAGACTGGCCATCCTTGGAGGACTTTGGGCCTCATCCTTGAAGTTCTTGGGCCCTCTCCAGGCCTGCTTCCCCCAGCCTGGCAGGATACCTGCCTTCCTCCGAGGAAGCAGCCTCTGGGTCGGACCCATCCCTTCAAGGCTGCCCAGCCCATCCCTCTCAAGGCTGCCCTCAAGAGACTGGCCAGCCTTGGAGGACTTTGGGTCTCATCCTTGAAGTTCTTGGTCCCTCTCCAGGCCCGCTTCCCCAGCCTGGCAGGATACCTGCCTTCCTCCGAGGAAGCAACCTCTGGGTCAGACCCTTCCCTTCAAGGCTATCCTTAAGAGACTGGCCAGCCTAGGAGGACTTTGGGCCTCATCCTTGAAGTTCTTGGACCCTCTCAGGCCTGCTTCCCCAGCCTGGCAGGATACCTGCCTTCCTCCGAGGAAGCAGCCTCTGGGTCGGACCCTTCCCTTCAAGGCTGCCCTCAAGAGACTGGCCATCCTTGGAGGACTTTGGGTCTCATCCTTGAAGTTCTTGGGCCCTCTCAGGCCCGCTTCCCCAGCCTGGCAGGATACCTGCCTTCCTCCGAGGAAGCAGCCTCTGGGTCAGACCCTTCCCTTCAAGGCTGCCCTTAAGAGACTGGCCAGTCCTTGGAGGACTTTGGTCCTCATCCTTGAAGTTCTTGGGCCCTCTCCAGGCCTGCTTCCCCAGCCTGGCAGGATACCTGCCTTCCTCCGAGGAAGCAGCCTCTGGGTCGGACCCCCTTCCCTTCAAGGCTGCCCTCAAAAGACTGGCCATCCTTGGAGGACTTTGGGTCTCATCCTTGAAGTTCTTGGGCCCTCTCCAGGCCCGCTTCCCCCAGCCTGGCAGGATACCTGCCTTCCTCCGAGGAAGCAGCCTCTGGGTCAGACCCTTCCCTTCAAGGCTGCCCTCAAGAGACTGGCCATCCTTGGAGGACTTTGGGCCTCATCCTTGAAGTTCTTGGGCCCTCTCCAGGCCTGCTTCCCCAGCCTGGCAGGATACCTGCCTTCTTCCGAGGAAGCAGCCTCTGGGTCTGGACCCTTCCCTTCAAGGCTGCCCTCAAGAGACTGGCCATCCTTGGAGGACTTTGGGCCTCATCCTCAAGAGACTGGCCAGTTCTTGGGTTCCCCTCTCCAGGCCTGCTTCCCCCAGCCTGGCAGGATACCTGCCTTCCTCCGAGGAAGCAGCCTCTGGGTCAGACCCTTCCCTTCAAGGCTGCCCTCAAGAGACTGGCCAGCCTAGGGGACTTTGGGCCTCATCCTTGAAGTTCTTGGGCCCTCTCCAGGCCTGCTTCCCCAGCCTGACAGGATACCTGCCTTCCTCCGAGGAAGCAGCCTCTGGGTCGGACCCTTCCTTCAAGGCTACCCTCAAAAGACTGGCAAGCCTTCTAGGCTTTTGGGGCCAATCCTCAAAGGGCTTGGGCCCTTTCCATGGGAAGGGTCAGACCCATAGGCTGCTTCCTTGGAGGAAGGAAGCGGCCTCTGGGTCGGACCCTTCCCCTCACCAATACTATGCTTTCTCTTACCCTACTTTTCAAAACTGACACTTTCTGTCTCCGAAGGCTTCCAGACGATTTGAAGCATCTCGGAGATTGTTCTTGGACACTTTGAAGCTCGGCGCATGCGCGAATGGCATTTCTCTCGTCCTTCCAGGAGCCGGAGGACTGAAGGATTCCAAAATGTCTTCAAGGAAAATCTCGAAGGTTTTAGATCATTTCAACATCGCGATAACCATTACTTGGAGTTCTTTTTCTGGCACATAAACAGCTTCTTTGCTTTAAGGAGTCGTCTTCTATAAACTTATGAGATTCCCTCTTACTGA
>NC_089744.1:10687500-10700000 GCF_040412425.1 Macrobrachium rosenbergii
ATGAGTCTTAAAATGAAGTAGCAAATCCACAGTTGTATATTTATCTTTAAATATATGTACATATACATAACTGTGGAATTGCTTCTCCAATAATAATAATAATAATAATAATAATAATAATAATAATAATAATAATAATAATAATAATAATAATACTGAGATAATATTAAGCAAACTTTTTACTGATGAAGATGCAATTTTTAATAATTTTAGTAGGACATTTTTTAAACAACTTTTAGAGCTGGCCGTGCTGGACACGACCTTTGCCTTCAGTTTGTATAAACAAACTGAAGGGATGGCCATGGGATCACCACTTGATCCAATTTTTGCTAACATCTTCATGTGCTCCTGGAGGAGCGCATAATAGAAGAATGTCCCATTAGGTTCCGCCCTCTATTTTTATCGAAGATATGTTGACGACACGTTCTCCTATTTCGTCATGAATGTCATGCAGAGTCCTTTCTGGAGTTCGTCATCCGACAACATCCAAACATAAGGTTCGCTATGGAGAAGGAGGTAAATAACAAACCCCTTCCTTGATCTTATTATTTCCAGAGGTGGCTCAGGTTTTTACACAGGTGTGTATAGAAAAATACATTTACTGGTTTGGGAATGAATTTTTATAGTTCGTGTTTCTTTCATTTGAAACTGAACTCTATTTTAACCCTCCTCCATAGGGCTTACACCCACTCGTCAAACTGGAAGAGTTTCCACGATGAGATATCCTTTTTAGTGAAATATTTCAATAATTGTTTTCCATCACGACTTTTTTCAGATCCCTAAATAAACTGCTACTACAGAAAATGACTCCGGCAACACCTGAATCGACTGTGCCGAAACTAAAGATGTATGCAAGTTTCCCTTTCGTGCATGATGATACTTTTAGGAGAAAATGCACAGCCATTATTCAAAAGAGTTTTCCAGCTTTAAACCTGAAAATCATCCTGAAAAAATCCCTTTACAATAGGGTCTCTGTTCAGAGTCAAAGACCGGCTCAGTCCTCTGTTTTCGTCCAGCGTTGTTTACAAGTACACTTGCCCGGGATGTGATCACGGGATATACATATGTGGGATGCACGAGGAGTCTGTTGAAGGTCCGCATAGATTCCACAGGGCATAAGTCATAGAACAGGTAGCAGGTTATCTAATCCTGAGCAATCAAATATACGAAATCATTCAAAATTATGTAAAACTTATATTGACAGCAAGGTTTTTTCCATCCTAGGCCGAGTGCAGAACAACAACGACTTAACCATCCTAGAATCCATAATTATCAGGAAGACTGTGCCGTCGTTAAATACTCAATCGTCCTCAGTGAAATTGTTTATAGCCTAGTTTGGGCAACTGGTTTTCCTCACTCTGCTTGTACTTATTTATGTTAGTCTTGTTCTTTCTTTCATATAGGTAGGTTGTTTTAAGATTTTAGTGAACTCCTTTTACTCATTATTGACTTGTCTTGGAATGAGGTGTTTTGTTTTAAATATTTTTACTACATAAAGAGCTGTTGCCATTGCATTAATTTGTTATTGATGTTCGCAAATTATATTATATTTTATAGCCTTGAAAATGCGACTTGGAATTCGTCATGGAACGTCGGCATTGAAAATAAACTGTAGATGATGAGGATGCCTTTCCCTACTGCTTCCTTCGTGATGTATATATATATATATATATATATATATATATATATATATATATATACTATATATATATATATATATATATTATATATAATTACTAAAAACCTCATTCAAACTGCATGGTATCTATAGATACCATCCAGTTTGAATGAGGTCCTTTAGTAATTTAGTTAATGCACAGAACAATTGTGTATGTGATAAAGTTAATATATACGTATGTATACATATATGTGTGTGTTAGTGTGTGTATTAACAGATAGTTAGACACAGAGATAGATGCATAGATAGAAATATATATATATATATATATATATATATATATATATATATATATATATATATATATATATATATGTACATATAAATACATATATATATATATATATATATATATATATATATATATATATATATATATATATACATATATGCATATATATAGTAGGGAGTACGGATAGGAAGAACAGTCAGCTCATCATTGATATATTTATTAATAGGTGCGCTTCGGGATCACCCATATCCCATCTTTTCTGGCTAAAAAGATACAAAAACACTAATTAAAACTGACAACAGAGCTTACAAAATTAAAATGCTTTAAAGATTGAAAAATGACAATGACAAAACAAGAAATAGATTACCTTCAGTAGTAAAGTCCAGAGGATGAAAACTGAATAAGAGTAAACAAGGTTAGCAAGTAAACAAGAAAGGCCGGGGTTACTATAGTACGACCGTTTTAGGAAGAGACTTTGCCCCTCTTAAACTGACCATTAACCTTCTGACTTCAAGCTCTCATTGTTTGCGACTGTTATCAAGCACGTGTACTATAATAGAAAGTTCTGAATGAAGTTTTGTTGTCCTTTTAAATTTTAGATAAAAAAAAATTCAATATATGAAAATGATAGATGCAAGAAATTTGGAAACCTAGATGTGCTTTCATTTTCAGTTTTGTTTATTTGGATGCTGTACTGAGCAATGTTCTTGAGTTACGTCATCTACTATAGTTTTTATTACTGTTCCTTTGCTGTTATCGAAGTCATATAATTGTGATATAGTTTTGAGCTTTTGAATTGTTTTCTTTCATGTATGCCGTGATCCGTCTTTACCTCCTTGCTGTATCAAGGTTGAATTTTCACTGTGCAGCTATAAAATAGCTCATAATAAATATTCTTTAAATATTATATATATATATATATATATATATATATATATATATATATATATATATATATATATATATATATATATATATATATATATAGGTGTAACAATATTTAAAGAATGTTTATTATGAGCTATTTTATAGCTGTACAGTGAAAATTCAACCTTGATACAGCAGGAGGTAAAGACGGATTACGGCATGCACGAAAGAAAGCAATTCAAAAGCTCAAAACTATATCACAATTATATATATATATATATATATATATATATATATATATATATATATATATATATATATATATATATATTACACATTTATACAGTATTAGATTTACCTGTGCTTTTAAAGCACTGTCATATGATACTCATCACTGCTGTGGCATTTCTGTTATATGTAGATTTTAAAGATATTTCTGCCACTTTCTGTCGAAAAAACAGATCTATATTTCAATTTATTTCAATTTCAGTGTTCAACAGGATATCACACAACAAGGGAAAGCAATAAATTTATTTACAATCGAAGTATGAGGAGACATTACTTATGAAGAATCCTCGTCAGAGGATGCTACATCGATAACAAAAAGAATCTATATATTTATCAATGCAAACATCTCTTGAAGCGTCATCTCTTTTATATCTTCGGCATGTCTCACATCATTAGCCCAGTTGTCAGAAGATATGGATTCAATTGCTTCTTTGACCAAAGGAAGCAGGTCTGATTTTTTTAAAATGATTCTTCTTTGCCACGTATGATTTCACCTGCGCCCATATCAGTTCTGTTGCATTATACTGGCAGTGATATGTAGGCAGCCTAACCACTATGTCCATGATCTCTTGCCAGTCTGTCAATCACGTAATCATTTTCTTTACATGAATGTCTTTGCAACTTTACTAATTTTTTATTAGCCAGTCTTTAACTTCATCCTTTTGGCAGACATTGTCGGAGGTTTATTAATTCGAACTGAATGATAGAAGCGTTATCCAACACTATGTTGGCAGATGGCCCTATATTGGGAAGAAGCTGGGTTTTAAACCATTTTTCAAACACTGCAGAATTCATCTGAATTTCTAGATTGCGTATCCTTGTCAGCTGGGTGCTTGATCATTGATAAAAATATTACCCAGAAATGTGGTTAATATTGCAACCAATATTGTGATTGTGTCTACTTACTCTCCAATGTTATTGATGTACAATTAGAAGGAATAAATCATAGGTAAAAATTTTTATTCTGTCACGCCTCTCTCTCTCTCTCTCTCTCTCTCTCTCTCTCTCTCTCTCTCTCTCTCTCTCTCATTTTTTTTTTTTGCCCAGCTAGTGGAATAGTAAGCGGAACCATAAAAATGATGAACATTCTTTATGATTAGTTTTCTGACGAATATACAAATAATTTTTAACTATAATACACAACTGTGAAGAAGACTGTCATCCTCAATCAGTGCAGTGCTTATACCTCTGGCAACACTAAACCCCGATATATAGTACTTATCCTATGTTTATTTATTTGTGTTGTTACATTAATTGCATAATATCTATATCACGGATCGCTACTATCACAATATTATCATATAAATAAAACAGGTTAATTTGCAGCAAAACAACAAATACAAACGCTATTACAATGATTGTTTACGATTTCGTGCGTCTGGTAGCATGCTACGGGTGACTACCGTCTGAAAACCCTCCGGATTGTGGTAAGTGTGAGGTCTCATCTCGGCCGTAATCAAAGGGTTAATCAACAGGTCTCGAGCCACAGAGCCTTCACCGAAAGCTTTTAACAATATTCGGTGTTGATCTTCGAATGACAATTTGTTTGATAACTAATCCCTTCACAACATGGCTCCGCCCAAAAAAACACACACACATGAACGAATTGTCCGGAACCTGGACATTTCCGGCAAACAAACTCACAAGTCTTGTTGCTAGGCATGGATGTTCTCACGTCTCAAGAATGTCTGGCGCACCTGACACTTATACAGTTTTACCAATCAGGATGCATGCCAGACACCAGCTAAACAGTCTCTCAAGGTTTTTCCCAATGCCTTGAGCCACATTTATTAATCATACATCTACTGTGTATTGTAATTCATAAAATATCTGTGACCTATGAGGTTTTCATATATACTGTATGTATATATACATATATATATATATACATGTGTGTATGTGTATATATATATATATATATATATATATATATATATATATATATATATATATATATAATTTATTTTATATATATATATATATATATATATATATATATATATATATATATATATATTATATATATATATATATATATATATATATATATATATGTATGTATGTATGTATGTATGTATGTATGTATGTATGTGTGTGTGTGTGTGTGCGTGTATATGAAAGTTGTAAGTGACAACTGAATGAGAGGAGAATTGAATATCGAAATTTCTTCCGAATGGCAAACGAACAATTTTACCATCCACGCAACGGAAAAATACTTCTTCTTTTTCCCAGAACGGCTTCAGGTATACTTCCACAGAAATCTCTCTAGCACGTCAGTACTGATGCTTTATGAGGGTACAATCAGGCATTTATCTTCTTTTTTATTCACTTTCCTGTTTTTTTAGAAAATTGTGTTAGACAGGCCGATGAGAAAGCAAAAGTTGCTTGGTGGATTATCAGGAAAGTGGCTTCGTCTTTACCTAATCTTTTCCTTCTGAGTGCTGTATAATGTCTAAACCCATTCTGACTGTTCTCCCCCAGTTGTTGTGGCAAACCTAGCGGATTTCTTATTTGCCTTACAAGGTGTTTCAGCACTGCCTTGTCGACCAGTTGCCTCTGGTGCTTTTTTCAATGACTTATGTTTTTATATACTTTCAACAGAATTTTTGTAAATAATGTAAATACTGTTGTTGTCGATGGTAGTACTATTTTTTTTATTGTTCTATTGATTTTTACAATGTTACTGTTGCTATGAGTCTATTTACTGTATTAACTTTGATACTAATTTTATATTGTTAATTTTAATTCTTTCGGGAGACATAGAGCTGAACCCTGGGCCTGTTACTCATTACAGTAAGAAAATTTGCAAAGTACTTTACTCACCTATTCGAGGCTTAAGGTCAAATTTTCTTGATCTCCAGAGTTGTGCCCGTAACTACGACTTGATATTTTTATCTGAGACTCTTGTAAGTAGTAAGAAGTCAAAAGTTGAGTGTTTAACCCTTGGGTTTAATGGCCCTAATTTTATTTATCATCGTAACATCCCACATGCACAAGGTATGGCTGTGTACACAAAGTCTGGACGACATGTTTATCGTCAGAAAAATTTGAAGTATAGTTGCTATGAAGTTCTTTGTTTTAAAATTTCAGTAGGCTAGGTTTTACAATGTGCATTTATTTGCTGTTTGCTGCAATCCAAATATCGACGATTCTATATATGACCGTCTCCTGGAAAGGATTAGTATGGCTCAATCACAGGAATCACAAGCTTCATTCGTTATTTGTGGAGACTGTAATGCGAAACACAGTGAGTGGCTAAATTCAAATTCCACAGATCAACATGGCTGGTCCTCTCGAGTTCTGTGTATCCTCTGATTTTGTTCAGCTAAATAAGGAACCCACGCATATTTCTGGTAATAGATTAGACATCATATTCACTGATGTTCCAGTTATTGTTACGTCCAAGGTCTGTGAATATCATTGCGCCACTGAGATGGACATATTTGTCAATCAGTATATTCCTGTCGCCATTGGAAAAAAAGTCCAGCTGAAATCTAGAGCCAATTGGGACTGCATTATTGAAGCACATCAGGCATTTAATATCTCTGATGCTATATTACATCCTGATCCCAAGAAGAGGTTAAATGAATTGCTGATGGCTATTTCAGTAAGGTATGTATTTAGCAAGGTCATCAAATTCAGGACAAATGACCAGCCATAGTTTGATGATACATGGAGACGAGCTTACCATGTCAAACAGAACAAATTCGACACATGGAGATGAAACCGTTCAAATGAAAATGACACTATTTTTGTTGAGTCCTGTCGTGCTGAGAATAGAAGTTACAATACAGCCGAGAGATATTACAATATTTCCTTGAAGAGGAAACTTGAGGGAATTACTAAGCCTCATCTGTGGTGGGCGTAATTGGCATCATCTATCTTTGGGTCAGGCTCGCCTTCCATTCCACCATTACTACAGATGGCGGTAGATTGGTTATGGCCCTAGGGAAAAGGCTGAACTGCTTCATCGAGCTTTTGAAGCTAAGCAATCAGATGAGGCTGTTCCTCTTCCTGATACTTGTCATCCTGAACCTATCCTTACAAAATTTGAATTTTGTTCTAGGGATGTTAAGAAACTTCTGGATAATCTTGATAGCTGAGATGGAGAACGTCCTGATGGTTCTTTCCTTTGTTTAAAAAAAATGTTGCTGGTGTATTGTCTCCCAAGATTAGTAGATTCTATAGATTTTTATGTCGATATAGTATCTTTGCGGATAAGCACAAGCTTAGTAATACAGTGCCTGTTCCAAAGAGTGGCATATCTGCAGACTGCAGTAAATATAGGCCAATTTCTATTCTCCCTGTGCTCTCCAAAGTTGCTGAAAAACATATTTTTAAGACACTATATAAATTCGTGGAATCTAAAGGATTGTTAGTTGATAGTCAATATGCATATAAAAAGCAGTTAGGTACCCGCGATGCTCTTTTAAATTTGACATGCCATTTGCAAGAGAACCTTGATAAGGGTTTTAAGTGCAGAGTGATTCACATAGATTTTAGTGCTGCTTTCGATCTAATAATTCATAAGGCACTTATTTATAAACTTCAGAACCTTAGAGTGGGTGTATGTGTTTTAGGATTGCTTCAAAATTTTCTTACAGGTAGGCAGCAGTGAGTTGCTGTTGATGGGATCTTTAGTGAACCAAGACCTATTGTGTCCTGAGTTCCACAGGGTAGTTCTTGGTCCATATTTTTGGTGTATACAAGCGATATGGTTGTTGGCCTGGAAAACAAGATTGTTCAGTATGCTGCTGATTCAACATTTGCGTGTGTAGTAAAGCCCCCACTTATGAAAAATGAAGCTGGCCTCGGCCTCAGACTGGACATAGACCAGATCAGTGAATGGTGTAGTCGGTGGGGTATGAGGCTGCACACTATTGATTAGTAGATCTCGTACAGAATTTCCACCCCATCCTCCCCTTCGGGTGGATGGGACTTTGCTAAATGAGTCTAAAGCTTAACTATTCTAGGTGTAACTTTTCACTCGCATCTTACTTTTGAGAAACATCTAATGAAAGTTTCAGGAAATGCCGCACGAAAGTTAAGTATTGTTCCTAAGGATTCATATATTTATAATAGTGATAAAATCAATGCAACCTGTTTTAGGTCATTTGTTCTTCTTTTACTAGAATACTGTTCTCCGGTGTGGACGTCTGCTTCTGCCAGAGACTAATCTCTTTTAGATAGAGCGGTTCGTGGTGGTAGGTTTCTGTTTCCTAACATTAGAAGTTATGACTTGGACCATCGGCGGATGGTCTCTTGTGTGTCACTTTTTCATGTTGTTTCACATTCTCAATTGATCCCTGACACCCCCTTTTCCTACCGAGAGTAACCAGATTCACTGGTAACCAGATTCACTGAACAGCAGCACCAATATGCAATATATGCGCCTCGCTGTCGAACTTCTCAGTTCCAGAGGTCCTTTATTCCTCACACCGTTGGACTGTGGAACAGTCTCCTTAAGACTGTCATGCAGCTGGAACTTCAAAAGTTCAAGAGATGACGCAATGCATTACTATCCCAATGCTATTCTCCTTACATTTTAATACATTTTTATCTTTTTATTAATCTGTTAATTTATTTTTTCTTTTTGATAAGTGAGTTATTTTTCTCTGTATTTCGCTTTACCTTCTCTTACTTCTGAATGAGCACCGTATTCTTTTGAAGCTTGAATTTCAAGTAAGTGGCCCCTGTGGGATTGTTCCACATGAATCGGGTTTATCTTCTGAATAATAATAATATGAACACTTTTTCCCGTGATGCATATGACTGATGATTATAGAATGATAGAGCAGGATATTCTATCTCTCTCTCTCTCTCTCTCTCTCTCTCTCTCTCTCTCTCTCTCTCTCTCTCTCTCTCTCTCTATATATATATATATATATATATATATATATATATATATATATATATATATATATATATATATACACATACACACACACATACATACATACATACATACATATACATATATATACATGTGTATATATATATATATATATATATATATATATATATATTATATATATATATATATATATATATATATATATACATATATATATACATATATATATATATATATATATATATATATATATATATATATATATATATATAAACATAATATTAACCAGCTCGCTTTACTTCGGAATATCACCAAAGGGGAAGTATAGCTGATAAATGATTCCCTACCTGGTAGACTAGAACGCCCGAAAGTTCGCATCAACGACTTTCAGTCGATATTCTAATTTCCCTTCGGTGATATTCCCGAAGTAGAGCGAATTATATATTAAACGACATTTGTAGGCTAACATTTAGAACATTACATACCACGGTGATGTGATGAAAAAACAAACATATTTACACAGACACGCACACATATGTATATATATATATATATATATATATATATATATATATATATATATATATATATATATGTATATATGTATATATATGTATATATATATATATGTATATATATATATATATATATATATATATATATATAGTTTATATATATATATATATATATGTGTGTGTGCGAGCTGACTCAATAATTATATAAAAACATTTGTGTGTGTTTGTATTTTTCATCACATTTACTTTTGTATATATATATATATATATATATATATATATATATATATATATATATATATATATATATATATATAATATATATACTGTATGTATATATATATATATATATATATATATATATATATATATATATATATATATATATATATATATATATATATATATATATTAAATATATTTATATGGATTTGCACTCCCAATATCAGGGAGCGCAACCAATGACTCATTGGAAAACAGAACCAATAATTAAAACTTGAAATAGATATCACACACTAGAAAATTGAAAATTGACAAATTTCATTTTCCAGGATGCTTTTACATTTACTTATATTGATGACGAGATGGATAAAGAAAGAAAGAAGACAGGGAATATAAAACTACAATAGCTTCAGAGTTCATTGTCTTGCAAATGCCAATGATTATAGTTGTTGGAAATCAGATGGAGATGACATACCTTTGAATCATGTTTATTAAAAAAGAAAAATCAAGTAAAAAATGCGCCGAAGTTTCTTCGGGGCAATCGGGTTTTCTGTACAGCGTATAATGCTGTATGAAACTCTCAGCCACAGCCCATAAAACTCTCAGCCGCGGCCCATGAAACTTTCAGCCACGGCCCGGTGGTGGAATGTGTTGTTGGCACCTATAGCGGTGCCAGACACACTATCACCAAATTTAACCTCAAATAAAATAAAGACTACTGAGGCTACAGAGCTGCAATTTGGTATGTTTGATGATTGATGGGTGGATGATCAACATGCCCATTTGCAGCCCTTTAGCCTCAGTAGTTTTTAAGATCTGAGGGCGGACAGAAAAAATGCTAACGGGCAGACAAATAGCCATCTCAACAGTTTTCTTTTACAGAAAACTAAAAATCGGATGAAATTTCCCGCTGTCCGTATGCATGAAGATCTGTCGCTGCAGCACAACGACAAAAAACGACAAAACTATTAAAGACACGAAACAGTATCAATATATGACTGGTTTCCTTACTTCATAAGAGAGTAGAGTATAATCTGACCTGACCATGCATATAGGACGTCATATAGTGGAGGGAAGACGCCTTTCTTCGTATAATATTTAAAACCAATGGTATTGCACAGGATGAAGAAATTCATTCATGCTACTGAGAGCGACATAACATCAACACTTTATCAGAGGCATTAAAGCAATTTTACAACATACGTCGAGAACGCTAAAACTTTTTAGCCTAAGTTTTATTCGAAATATCGTATACTGTGAAAACCCTAGCGAAAAGTTAAGGCTGTCTAGGAAAGAATCTAAAAATAGGCTTTAACGTCAATAAGCTCAGCTTTTTGCTGTGATCTTACGCTCCATGTACCCGAGATAAGTAATAAGCGATGGAACTCACCTTAGCTCAGAATCCTATTAAGAGAGCCGTATGTATTTATAATCTGTTAAGTTGGGAAGTTTATTTTTCATGGGATACGATTATTTAGGAATTATAGAAAAGGCGAGGCTGAGAATATTTTTCACAGGGATTTGGAACTAGACTGAATTAAAAGAAATATAAAAATCAGTGTAGCAAGTGTTACGTCATATATATGTATATATATATATATATATATATATATATATATATATATATATATATATATATATATATATATATATATTTGCATTTGGCATATTTACAAGTAGTGTTTTCCAATCACCATCGATGACTACTCTATTCTTGCCATTTCACAAAATTGACAATTTTTGAGCCTATTTGACTTTACTACTTATATTTTCCATTTTTCAAACGCTGAATTTCGTCTATAATTTATGTAAAAACGTAATCAAAATTCTTCATTTCCATTTGACAATTTTTTTACGCATTCATTCACATTCCATTCAATCCCTTTACCCATTATTTTACGTCCCATTTGACGTTTTCACAGATTTATTTATTTTCCAGTTGACATAATGTTCTCTTCAAATATTCATTCTTGTCATTTTACTTTCGATTTGACGCAGTTATTCGTATTTTCTTGTTTTGCATTCGACGGTAACATCATTCTTTTCGTCCTTTTGATCTAAATTCAACACACCATTCGTCCTTTTTACTTATCCTCTGAAATGACCGTCTTTTTTTTTGGGAGTTTAACATGAAACAATTGCTTATTTTTACACCACTCTTACATTTCAGTTTATAGGACATCTATAAACTGACCTGTCTATTTGTTCGTCCGTCTGTCTGTTTTCCCGTCTTCTATATGTCCTCCCTTCAACGAAGGTTCAAGGTTTTAAAGCACTATAATTTTAACATTACTGAAGAAGAGACGTGAAACCTCATAAATGTCATCAGTGTTTTATGCAAGTCATTGGTAAGGTCAAAGGTCAAACAAAAAAGTTGAAAGGAGTAACTGATAATGTTAAACTGAAAGGTAAGGAAAAGTGGCAATTCCTAGCTGATATTTGTGCGCTAAATATGATCTTCACCTTGACCTCATTCTTCCAGACACGTTCTGCTTAGTTCTCAGTTTACCACCCACTCCTGTCTTCTTCATCCAGACAACGTCCGTACAATTATAAGTGTGAACGTTTTTCGCGTGAACACTGGTAACTGCCTATCTTGTTTTTAATTTCTGCTTGACCATAATATTGGTTTATCCCAAAGTCCATCAAATTCCAAAACCAGCACCGAAAGACGGGAATGCCTGATTCTGATGGAGGGAAAAATACGAGTAATCTGGATGTCGTGACTCTTACTTGCAGTCCTGGTTACTGACATACAAATCAGGTTGGGTCATTTTCTTTCAATTATGTAAGTTGTTTTTCAGTTTGAGAGTAAATGAATATGTAAGAAAAAATATCTGTCAT
>NC_089744.1:10702500-10735000 GCF_040412425.1 Macrobrachium rosenbergii
AATTCCTTTCGAAAGATGTTGAGAAATTTCTTCCTGAAAGAATCATCTTCCATATAAAGGGAACGCTGCGTATAAATTCATCTTAGGGACGGTGTAATATAGAGGAGGTGGAGTCATCTTCTTGTTCAACATGCTATTTAACTGTTTAAAAACAGTTTGGATGGAAAACAGTTGTTCCTGAAATAATTAGTGAGATATGTTATTTCGTCATTGAAAAAGTTAGCCAATTAGATGACAGAGTAAAAGCCCTGTGGAGGAGGTAGAAAGAGCATTTAATTTAAAACTGAAAAAACAGAGCTATAAAAATTCATACCCAAACCCGTAAAACATCTTTGCGATATATGCCAGTGTAGAATCCTACCGAGTTCCTGGACACCAGAACGTCCAAAAATGGGAGCTTGCTGTTAGATTCTTTTTCTAGAGTCAATTTTATGTTGGGGTGTTGGGTATTTACGAAGTCCAAGAAAGAGTCTGCATTGAAATCTCGTTTAAATAAGACAAACGTGTCATCAACATAACGTTTATAAAATAAAGGGAGGAAGGACAAGGGACAGGCGTCCATTATACGCTCTTCAGAGAGTTCATAAAATGTTGGCAAACGTATATAGGTCCCAAAGGACTTCCATGGCCATTCCTTCCACCTGTTTATGCAAAACGCCATTAAAAATAAGGCTGTGTCCAGCACGGCCAACTCTAAAATTGTTTAAAATGATTCTTGTTGAAATTATGAAATAAGACCGTCATCAGGAAAAAGCTTATTTAAAATAATCTGAATTGTTTCCTCCACAGGGATATTTATGTATTCCTGTTTATTGAGAATACCCGTACCCTTACCTTTGTCTGGCTTAACGATAGTGATGTCCTTATCGTTGGCTAAGTTCTTAAGGGTCAGGTAATCCTCTCTCCCAACTTCAAGGAGAAAATTATTAAACAGGACTCCGACTTATTCATGGTTAGCCTGGACGTCGAATCCCTGTTCGCCAATTCAGATTATTTTAAATAAGCTTTTTCCTGATGACGATGTCTTATTTCATAATTTCAACAAGAATCATTTTAAACAATTTTTAGAGTTGGCCAAGTTGCTGGACACAGCCTTTATTTTTAATGGCGTTTTTGTATAAACAGGAAGGAATGGCCATGGGAAGTCCTTTTGGGACCTATATACGTTTGCCAACATTTTTATGAACTCTGGAAGAGCGCAAAATGGACGCCTGTCCCTTGTCCTTCCTCCCTTTAATTTATTTTATAAACGTTATGTTGATGACACGTTTGTCTTATTTAAACGAGATTTCAATGCAGACAGACTCTTTCTTGACTTCGTAAATACCCAACACCCCAACATAAAATTGACTCTAGAAAAGAATCTAACAGCAAGCTCCCATTTTTGGACGTTCTGGTGTCCAGGAACTCGGTAGGATTCTACACTGGCATATATCGTAAAGATGCGTTTACGGGTTTGGGTAATGAATTTTTATAGCTCTTGTTTTTTCAATTTTAAATTAAATGCTCTTTCTACCCTCCTCCACAGGGCTTTTACTCTGTCATCTAATTGGCTAACTTTTCACGACGAAATAACATATCTCACTAATTATTTCAGGAACAACTGTTTTCCATCCAAACTGTTTTTTAAACAGTTAAATAGCATGTTGAACAAGAAGATGACGCCACCTCCTCTGTATTACACCGTCCCTAAGATGAATTTATACGCAGCGTTCCCTTATATGTAAGATGATTCTTTCAGGAAGAAATTTTCAACATCTTTCGAAAGGAATTACCTGGCCCGTAACCTCAAGCTCATCCTGAGGAACCCCGAACAGTTGGCGCTCTCTTCAAGTTTAAAGACCAGCTCAGTCCCTTATTTACATCCAACGTTATATATCAGTACAAGTGCCCCAGATGTAGTCAGGGATCTATGTCGGATGTACTAGGAGGTTTTGCGGGTTCGCATCGATGCTCATAGAGGAGTCAGCTTTAGAACCGGGAGCAGATTGTCCAGCCCTGAACAGTCTAATATCAGGAATCACTGAAGATATGTAAACTTTCATAGAAAATAAAGATTTTTCAG
The DNA here is from genome assembly GCF_040412425.1 of Macrobrachium rosenbergii. Classification (NCBI taxonomy): domain Eukaryota; kingdom Metazoa; phylum Arthropoda; class Malacostraca; order Decapoda; family Palaemonidae; genus Macrobrachium; species Macrobrachium rosenbergii. Next base: position 10,704,566 of record NC_089744.1, read on the forward strand.
TAATAGGACAGGTACAAAAAGCAAAATGATTTAACAATACTTGAATCTATTATTATCAAATTGACTGTACCACCATTAAACTCCCACACATCCTCTACACAACTGTTTATTGCCTGATGGTCTTGTTAAGTTGTTTCTTCTCTGTCTGTATGTTTATTTATTTATTTATTTATTTATTTATTTATTTATTTATTTTTCTCTCTTTTGTAATACTCAATGCGAGTGCAGTAGTTTGTTTTAACTTCCTTTCTCGGTAGGTTGTTACAGCCTTTTACTTGTTTCTTTTAGGATAGGTTTTAGTCATTTTATTGTGTACGTTTTATTGTAATTGTAATTCTGATTTGTGATTTTGATTTTAATTTACTGATTGCCATGTTCGCTGTTTGCAGCCTAGAAAATGCAACTATGAGGAGTTGCGAAGCGTCGGCATATTATAATAAAATGCATAAGGACAGTGCCTTTCCCTGACCCACCTTGGATTGTATATACATAAATATATACATATATATATATATATATATATATATATATATATATACATAAATATATATTATATATATATATACATATATACATATATACATATATACATATATACATATATACATATATACATATATACATATATATATATACATATATACATATATATATATATATATATATATATATATATATATATATATATATATATATATATATATATATATATATATATATATATATATATATTAAAGGTCTGAAGCACTATATAAATATACACGACTCATTTTCTCATCTCCTAAAGAGAATATATTATTTTCTGACCTGAACAATGCGCACTTGACGTGATGTATTTCTGGTAAAATATCTTTCATTGTATAACATTTTAAGCCAATAGGATTCCACCGGATAGGAATGGCATTGATGCAACTGAGTGCGATGTGACATAAATACTTTATCAGAGGCATAAAATCTATTTTACAACTTGCGTCAAAAATGCTCGAACATTTTAGCATTATTTTTTATTTGAAATGTCGTCTAGTGTTAAAAGTCTTTCGGGAAGATAACGCTGCCCAGGAAAGACTTTAAAAAACAGGCTTTAACGAAAATAAGCTTAGCGTTTCCTGAGATACCTGTGATCTTTCACTCCAGGTACCCGCGATTAGTAACAGCCCGTGGCTCTGAACTTGGCTCAAAATATTATTCCGAACACTATTGTATATATAATTATAAATCCGATAAGCCTGAACTTTATTTTTTATTAGCTAGGAATTTTCAGGAATTATGGATGGCACGAGGCTGCAATTATTTTTTTTTATAGAAATAGTAAGTTCAGTGACATCAATTATTATTATTATTATTATTTCTGCTTTAAAGTCAGACACCAACAGCGTTTCTTATTCACTAGATATATTTACCCAGCTGTATTTTCCAAGCGTCATCGAAACCTATTCTGCTCTTGCCATTTCACAAAACTGGCAGTTCTTCTTCTATTTAAATTCATTACTTATCTCACCAATTTTACACGCTGAATTCTTCTGCAACATTTGAAAAAATTATGAAAAGTTTTTCAATTTCATCTGACAATTTTTTTAGTACGTAACGTCATTTACGCATACGCATTTATTCATGTTCCATTTAATATTATCGCCCATGATTTTACTTTCCATTTGACGCCATCAGAGATTTTCCAGTTGATATAATTTCCTCTTAAAATATCTGTTTTAGTTTCGATTATACACATTATTTTTGTTTTCTTTCTGTGCATATATTCACACACACACACACACACACACACACACACACACACATACATACATATATATATATATATATATATATATATATATATATATGTGTGTGTGTGTGTGTGTGTGTGTGTGTGTGTGTGTGTGTGTGTGTGTGTGTGTGCGTGTGTGCGCCTTGTGTGTGTGCGCGCGCGTGTGTGTGTATGTGTGTGTGAAAGTTTTATCTAAATTCAGCACATTAAGCTTTTTTATTTTCACTTTGCATTCGGAACAAGACTTTCTTTGAATTTTCATGACACGACTTATAACGTTTAACATGAAGAAAAATGTCTTTGTTCTTAAATCACCTAAACATACCTTATTTGTATGTCCTGTTTACCTTTCTGGGGCAATAGTAATTGACGTATCTGCCCGTCCGTCCATCTGACTGTCTGTTTTCCTGTCTTTGAAGTGTCCTCCCGTCAAAAAAAACGAAGAATTTTCAAGCACTAACATTTTAAGAGCACTGCAGATAATAAGTGAAACTTCATATATGTCATCAGTATTTTATGAGGTAGATCTATGAGTGACAGTTTTACTTAACGTCAAAAGTCAAACAGAAAGTTGATGGGAAAAACTGAAAAACAGGTGAGAGTGTTGTAGTGAAAGGTAAAGAAAATGAGTTTGAGAAGCACAATACCCTTCTGTGCAGATTCTTATTTGATCTGTGACTTCAAATTATGACCTTCACCTTGACCTCATTCTAGCCATTAGGCCAGTGGTTCTTAAACTTTTTTGCCTTGCGCCCCCCCTCTGCATTATGTATAGATCCCACGCCCCCCTACCCCTGAAATTTTTGCCAGCCATAATATATAAACAATATGTCGTCTATTTGTATGCTATTATACTTATCATGACAATAAGAGCCAATTCATAAATAGGATTTGAAATTATAATCGACTTATATTTTGAATTTTTGGCATGTTTTGAAATAATAATTAGAAAATATATGGAAGCAGTGATAACGTGTTTGGCAATTTTGTAATTAACATCACAAATTAAAAATATAATGGGCACCATCTGGCAACTTCTGCTTGCGCCCCCCTTGGAAGCTTCTGGCGCCCCCCCCCTCCAGTTTAAGAATCATTGCATTAGGCAATAGCGGCGCATTATGTTTCACAAACACATTCTGCCTAGCTCTCAATTTAACACCTTAACTGCTTTCCCCATCCATGCAATGGTTGTATCTATTTTTCAAGTGAATTTTAACGATTATCCGGTTTTTATTTACTCTCTGTTTGACCTAATCAGCTATCAAGTAACTTTCCAGGTGACCCCATTACCCGACTTCCTTAAAAATCCATCACATTCCAAACACAGCACCGAAAGAAGGGAATGATCGATTTGGAAGAAGAGAAAAATACCTGCAATTTAGATGTCGTGACTCTCCTGCATTCTCGTTCATTGCCTAATAAGTCACGCTGGGTCATTTTCCTCCAATTACGTAAGTGGCTTTTCAATCTGAGAGGCAGATGAATGCGTACGTAAACTAAAAAAGAAAAAAGTTAGGAAGTCAGTTCAAGTTTTAGAGAAAGCAAATTAAAAACTTCTTGTCCACTGATACTGACGTTGTGCGAAGCGAACGGCACTCACTAATACAAGAGAAAGAAACGCGGAGTCGCATAGTGGACGTTCCCTCCTGAAATAAAGATTATGGGGGGCGATCCTTCGGGAAGTGCGCGATCCCGGGTTAAATTTGATTTGGTTCTTGTCTGGAAAAGGGAACTTTGATTTCGAGCAATTCGGTCTAAAAGATGAAGGGCTCGGGAGGTTGCAGACACACAGACATGGAATAGCATGCCAACTAACAAAGAGAGAATAATCTCTACAGAAAAAGAAGCTAATTTACTGGGAAAATGGTGGGCGTCGAGGAAAGAAACAACACTGTCAAATATTGGGAATCATTAAGTAGTACATTCCTAAGAGCAGCAATTCGTGGAATGTGAGTGTAGTACATTAGCTGGTCGACAGTGTCAATTTTACTGAAGTTCAGCTTCGTACCCAGCTTACTAAACATTTGAACGAATCATTCCGGAACCTTCTTAGGCTCGCAGTAAAAACACTAGCATCACGTTCATAATTTATACTAATATATGCTTTAGGCCAACAAACTCCTTTCATCTTCAGTAATCACTGTCACACCATACATATCTGTCATCCCCATTCCTATGGAGTTGCAGCTGCAAATCTCCTGTCTGAAAAAGTGACTCCATCTCACCTCGCTGTTACATTAATCATCATATTATCCTTCCATGTGTTCTGTAGTAACTCAAAAAGTAAACAACACCTTCCCTAATAATCTACTGTTTCCTTGAAACTATATTTCAAAAAAAAAAAAAAAAAGTTCCTTTTAGAAGACTATTCCACGAGGTCCTCTCCATGCTTATTCATACCATATATGTTGCAGAGAGATTGCATAGTTTTGCAAACTACGCAATCCCTTCCTTTATCCCTATCTTCAGGTCAAATCACTCACCGCAACAACTCATTTCCACTTCTGAAACTCAGCCTGGAACAATAATCCTGATTCCCAAGAAAAATTCCCTTTCTTTCATAATCTTTTCCATTTCTGGAACTTACCAACCTATCCCACTACTGCATACTAAATTCTCACCGACACAGACGTCTGCCTAACACATTTATACTTTTTCTACACGCGTTTTTAGTCCTCCTGCTCTTTTTTTTTTGTGTGGTTGCTCCTGATACCTTGGCTTTCCCCTTTGGTTCCAGTAAGTGCATTACCTCCGGTCTTCTTGCTTAGAATACATCTGCTATTAAGCCTTTCTACTTTTCTACACAGTATGTATGTACGCTATTATATATATATATATATATATATATATATATATATATATATATATATATATATATATATATCTAAATTATATTATCTGTATATGTATGTATATATGTTATGTATATATAATACAATATATATATATATATATATATATATATATATATATATATAATATATATATATATATATATATATATATATATATATATGCATACTCTTATCATCTTCACCATATTCACAATCTCTTTATATATATATATATATATATATATATATATATACTTTGTATATATACTATATATATATATATACATTATATATATATATATATATATATATATATATATATATATATATATATATATATATATCTTATCATCTTCACTCTTATCATCTTCACCATACTTCACAATCTCTTTATTACCTTAAAAATAGTGTTGTTTTCTAGTCAAATGTGCTGCGTTTTATAAGGCATAAGCAAAACTGTTACAACGCCTCACAACAAGGGCTTCACACTAACTTCCAGCGACGCATACAAATGAACTGCGATCAATACTGGAATACTAACCAATTCGTTGTGTTGCAAAGTACGGTCTCGTGTTGACGCGTCTCTGAACGAGAGGCTACTTGCTGCCAAATTATATCGGGTTGAGATCTGCATCATAACCGACAAATTTCCTAGACTGCAAGATGACCATGAAATGAATGAAGCTAGTTAAATGGTGAATAATTCGCTATTCTTTACAAAGAAAGTTAGCACACGACAACGATAGTTTTCACTAACCTCACAAAAAGCGAATTCACGTTCTGAGAAATCATCTAGTTATAAATTATCTGTTTGTTTATATACCTAAATCAACGTTAGATGAACAGAATCTACAGGAAGGGATAACTGAGGCTTCCGTAGGGAAATAAATGGCAGGTTCGATGAATGACAAATAGGACTTCCGTGTGAATAAATGGGTTCTTAAAAGTGAAAGTAGCGTTTTTCATTTAGAGGATATGGGGTTTGACCGAAAAATATAACATTTTATGAATTAATAGTGGAGAAAAATTTAGTTTTACCAGAGAAAATTGCGTCGACAGAAAGAACTGGACTTTTCATAAGCAAATTTAAGGATTCCTAAGACAGAAATGGGCTTTTGATAGTGAGAACTGGGGCTTAGGAATATATGATTAGGATTCATATCGGAATAGGATTAGTAAATGAAAAGTTAGCACTCATTCGTGAGAAAGGGCGTGCATGCTCGATTACATTAGCAATTACATATAAGAATACGGATACATGCACGAATAAACAACTTACATTTAATATCGTATATTTTCTAATGGAATAAAAAGAAACCAAACAAATTTACAAAAGGGAATGTTGTAAGTGTTTTACAAGCTACAACGGAACAATCTTTTGTAACATCAATAACAGATAAAGAATAATTTGAATACATAACGAACATACACACATGTAAAGAAAGGGTTTCACTTCAACAGTCGTGAAAACAACGGAGCTGTCGTTATCATGCTTCAATAGGGATGATTCTGGACCAGCTTTTGATATGCAAAGTTAGGGTTCTTGATAGGAAAATAAAGACCACGAGGGGGGGAAATGGAACCTTGATTGATTAAATTAAGGTTTTCTTGGAGAAAATTAAAGTCTCATGGCGAGAATAAATTACAGTGTCCTGATATCTGGTTGGGGCTTGCTTCACATCCAGTTTGTTTCATTTTTCTCTTGCAAAAACTCAGCGAATATGTAACTGTCTTTTCCTTGATTCATACAGACGATCGTAATGTCACGAAACGGCTTCCTAATTTTGGCTTCTTCTTCGCTGCTGTGTAACTATAGTGTCAGCAGACCTGATGAGGAATGTGTCCTTCGTCTTTTTTCAGAGTTTGCCGGGTATCTGTCTAACTGCCTCTGAGTCTGGACTGGTCAACTGCTTCTTTTATTTTCCTCCTTGTAAACATTTTATCTTTCACTTCCCTGATTTGACCCAAGACGATCGAGAGGCAAATTGCAACTTCGTCAGGATTTCAGTTACTTGCCGTCTTCGTTTTGCTCTTTCAGCATGCTGGGATTTACACGTACAATGCCTGTGGTTCGTTGCTTCTTCCGTAAGCCTTAGATAGTTATGTGCCCTGGCCATACTTTTCCTCATGATGCGCAATATCTCAAATCTTAAAAGAGGTCATAATAAATCTATTGACCTTTATCTTGCGTTACATAAACTTCACCAGATTCTTCTCATTACTTAAACAAATTTATGTCATGATTCTCTGTTAATTTCTATATCTTAATCTTCATTTATATATGTTTTCCCGCTTCCTTTACATTTCCCTTTTTTCCAGATTCCTACGTTTAGTGTATAGCCAGGCTCTGTCAAACTTTTTCATTTACATCTTTATTTCAAACATCTTTTTTTTTTCTAGTTAGTGATATCAATTTTGTCTTAGACGAACATTCCTTACTCTTTTATGATTTGCTGTGCCAGTAAGCTATCTGAAATATTTAATTCTTCCTCAAAGAAATTTGTTTATGATTTAATTTCAATTATCCGGAGCACTTGCACACACTTTTGCAAGCGCCAGAACGTAAATATAACCACCCAATGTACGAGCAAACACAAGTTGCATACTTTGGTAAGTAAGAGGAAGCATTCCTAATCACTTCTCTTAATACGATGTTTTGCCGTACTTACACTTAAGGCTCCAGAATGAAGTTCATTTATTAAAGTACTCGAACGTGAACGTCAAATAGGCCTCGTGAATGGATTGATTTACAACGGAATTCGAACATTTTAGGTGCAACGCTTCTGTCGTTACACACATGAGCAAAGCGAGTCCAGGCAACATATATTATTCATGATGACCGAGGAGGGAGTTGATGGAGTAGAAAACATTTGACATTTTATGGAAACAAGTGTGAAAGGTGCAGAGGAAGCAGTTGGGCGAACAAGTGGCTGTAGAATGTCGAAAGGGAATGAGAAGTGGCGGGGCAGTGGGATAAAGAGGCACAAGATTCAGTTAAGCGTATGTCTAGGGCTTTCAACGATTGGCAGGCGAGAGGTGCAAGGTGCCGAGGAACGGCACAAAGAAGACGAAAGAGAAACTAAGAAAATATTGGGCAAAACTCTTGGAAGAGCTACAGGGGAACTGAATGGAAGGTTGTGTACAAAGGAAGGTGAAAAGGACACTTAAGGAATATCAGACTCAAGGGAAAAGCCCAAGACGAGATCTGGGTCTGTCAGGTGTCGTCAAAGATAGGGCAGGAAATATCTTGCATAAGGATGATGACATAAAACCAAAATGGTCTGATTGTTACGAGTATCTTTTCAACACGGGACAAGGAACGAGGCGGTTTTGGGGGGACGAGAGTAGGGTGGAGGGGCCGGTGATGGAGATACAACCCATAGAGGCATTCAGAGGCGAACATGAAAATGTTGAAGGTTCTTGATATAGAAGTGGGAAAAAGGATACTAGAATTATTAAGGGCACTCTTGGAGAGGAACTGATGCCGAATGACAGAGGAGAAAGTATGACGGTAAATGTGTTTAAACAGAGGGGAGATATTATGGAGTGAGGTAATCATAGAGCAATCTAACTACCAGAACATTTTTGAAGGTTTTAGGGAGAATACTTGAAGAGAGGTGGGTGAACAACAGTACGGTTTCATTAGAGGGAGACGTGCAGTTGCGGGAAAGGAACCTGGAAGGTTATAGAAAATTCTACTGTATATTTATACATCGAGAAAAGGCTTGTTTTCGTTTCATTTAGATTTTTTTTATTCTTAATTCCTTTCGATATTTTCTTATTTAGTATCTACCAGGCTTTGTAAAAGCTTTTCATGTTAATCTTAATTTAAATTTGTTTTTCTTAGATAGTGATAGCATTGTTTACATACGCTCACTTCTTTTGCATTCTTTTATCAGCTGTTAAGAAATTGTAACGCTTACAGTTCTACCTCAAGGACATTAAAGAACAAGGGCAACGGTAATAACAGCCTGTGGCAAAATAGAAATGGTTGAAAGTAGAGATGGTGTGAAGAGTCATATCATTTTCAGCAAAATGATTCCGTCACAGACCGGGCTAATATCATTTATTACATATTCCAATACAGCAACTGTGATTACTCATTAAAATATCTAGTTCATCGTTAGCCTCTGGCATATGAATCAAATTATCCCCTTAATATCACTTATTTAAGGCCTCGTAAAAATATCTCGACCACCATTTTCTTTCCTCTGTTTTTAGTTAGCCATCTGTTTTGATGAGCATTATTCTCTTTGTTTCTGCCTAGCGTTATCTGTCTATAATAATAAAATCCGAGTGGATCTTTCTTGTTTGTCCGCCCCTGGGAGTGGGGTAGGTATGGGGACAGGGAGGATAGGAGAGACATGACATATCAACCCTCCTCCTGCAAACCTGCTTGTCCGTCCCCGGTGGGTTCGGGGTAGGTACGGGACCGGGATGGTAGGGGAGCCACGACACAGCCATCCCCTTCCTGCAAATCTGTTTGTCCGCCCTGGGTGGGCCGGGATCGGGATGGTAGGGGAGGACACATCCCTCCTCTTCCTGCAAATCTGTTTGTCCGCCCCGGGTGGGGTCGGGGTAGGTACGGGATCGGGATGGTAGGGGAGACACGACACATCCATCCTCTTCCTGCAAATCTGTTTGTCCGCCCCGGGTGGGGGAGGGGTAGGTAGGGGATCGGGAGGGTATGGGAGACATGATGGGCAGCGCTGGGTTCCAGCACAGAGTAGCATGTGCCATCAAGCTTGTTTTATTTATAAGCCTAAGGGATACCTGAACACCAGTTCCATTCCTTGAATACAGTCTTTTTCAGTATTATCTGCCTGGGTTTCCAGATACTCTTTCTTATCTCTATTTGTTTCATTTCCCTTCAGTCTAGAACTGGGTCCTGAATATGTGCTACTTGTTTTTGTAAATTCTGTATTAAATCCCATTTCCCATATGATATCCAAGGATTACGTTTTGTTACCCCTTATCCCAGTACTTTTCTAGTAAAGTTTTTAATGTTAACCTAGTCCTCACTGACTGTCTGCTTCTCGTCAGATAAGGGTTCTAAAACTTCAAAACCCTCTTGATGTACATCTTCGAGAAGCCCTGCTGTATTAAACCTAGATGCTCTCTCACCGCTTTTGCTGAGTACTTTTAAATTCACCTCTAGCGCTGCTGTGGCGTTAATACATTTATGGTCACTGTCAGTGTTTATTCTCTCATAACTGCTTTTTATTCAGCACCCTTTTTTTTTTTTTCTTGATTCATGACTACGTGATATTTTTGGTTTCTATGACTGCCATTTATAGGTGTTGAAGTTTATTTCTGTCCTCATGCTGGAATAGAGTACTTCCAATAACAAAATCATTTCCAGAATAAAAACTAATAACCCGTAACCCATTTGCGTTTGCGGTCTCTGTCAGGCCTTCCTTGCTCATTGAATCATAACATCTCTTTCTTGTACCACAAAAAATCTGCGGTTCTATAAAAAAAAATCTCTGATTTGTTTGGGGATTCAATTATCGGTACATAGCACACTATAGCAATCACATTGCACAATTTGGATTTAAATCTTGTTAGCAGTACTCGTCTGCTTTCAGCTTTCCAGTCAGTCAGTAACCTTTCTGCATATGGCGATAAGGTCATATTTATCTCTCTACCTATCCCACCTGTTCTTCCTGAATGAATATACATAATCCCCATCCAGTCTCTCTGTCCATTCCTTTGCACAGTGATTCACAAACGTCGAAGCTGTAAGATCCTTATTCTCTCGAATTCAATTTCTGCCTGCGGTATCTTTCCAATATGATTCAGGGTTCATGTTCAGTGACATCTTTTCAGTTTATCCATCTGCCTGGGTACGGGGCCATTTCTAAACTTCGTCTGTCCATTAATGTGGCAGAATCCATGGAATTCACAGCTTAAATACACTAAAGGAATGCCAGTTCTCTGTGGGACGAAGTTTCTGACTAAGACCAGTGCCTCCTGCCAGTACCTGTTGACGTCCATCATTCCGTTCCAATGATTTCTGGTTTCATCTGAAGTAAAGCCACAATTTTCCAGTGTGGTCCTAGCCTCTACCCAGAAAGGCGTTAACTACAAAGCAGCAGATGCTGGTTGCTAGCACTCGATGCCCAAATCCAGGTATAACCGGCTGGAAGAGCTGAGTTTGATGCTCACTGAGGGGGGAGGGAAGCAACTCCTTCAAGGTACTCACATAACCCTGTTAACGATGATAAATATTTAAGTGAAAAGATTTTGGGCGAAGCGATTCCCAAGGTATTATCCTAAAATGAATTAAGTGCAGATTTATCACATGAATTTAGACATTAGCAAATAAATATTCATCATATTACACCTAGTGTAACAACTTTGGAAACACCAAGTATTTTCTTGGAGTACGATCGAAAAATTTAGACAACATACATATTGTGAGTTATGTACGTGTGTGTGTGTGTATGCAAATGTGTCTGTTGTGGATGCGCATACAGTTACTCAACCAGAAGAGGCGATGTATTAAGAGAAACGCAGCAATCAGAACAACACGTCACTTTCTCCTTGAGAATGTATTTCGAAATTCGGGCGAAGCTGTTGGGAGAGAAAGCCATCGAATATGCAAGGAAAACAAAATTTGTGTTTTGGATGGACTGCGGCGCGAGATAGGCATTTGGAGGAGCAAGCGCGTTACCCGGAAAAATGGAAGTACGAAAATATGTTGTTTGGAAAATGTGCAGACTTCGATAATGCCCTCGGAAGAGGAGAGTGAGTGGAAATGATTGGCACGGGGGGAAGAAAAATGGGTTTGGAAGGCTACAGATGTTATTTTCCTTTCGAATTGAAACAGGGGGGAAGAGATTCATCAAGTCAGAGCCATTTATAATTAGAAAGAGAAATGAAGCTTTTACTGGCGCCGTTTTCTACTTGTTTTTGAAAGTTTACGCCAGGGAAAAGACAGTGGAGGGTTCAAGTTCATTAACGATTAGTAACATAACGTAAGGGGAGAGGAAATACAGGGAATGGTATAGACTAGGCTTGACTAATTCATGCGAGGGAAAATTTATAATTCTTCACGAGAGTGAGTCTCTGGAAGAGACATCATGGTACCCAGCAATATTTACATACATTTTAACCTTCTTCTTGGACTGAGTTTATAACGAGGATGAAGATTACGAACAGTCAACAAAACGCAGGTTGTTAAACAAACAAACTCTTAAAAGTCAAGGAAACGAAAAAGTTTTAAGAACATTGTTCAGGATAACTTTCGAATCACTCGAGACAGAGGGTAGCTTGTTTACTGACCAGCCTTCGTAGGCCTACCCGTTGAGATGGGACAACAAAAGAATTAAAACTTGAAAAGCTGAGCAGGAGGAGGAAAGGAGAGGAAAATGAAGGAGTATATTAATGTTTCTAGCATTATCTTCGGTAGAAAAACTTGAATTGGTAGAACACTAACCAGGAAAGGGTTATCGGGTGGACAGGAATGACAAAAATAGTCTTATTAGGATTAGCGAGGGAACATCGAAGAAAACAGACTCGTATACTCTGGTAGGCTATCTTATCCTAAAACACATACAATAATGTGTTGAAAAGCGATGTTGAGCAGCATACTAACATTGCTAAAACAAAACATTGGTAGGTTATTGCCAAGTGTCATAACAAAAACAGTCTGCAAGTCGCAAACCAGCGTGTTGCAAAGGCCATCAGGTCACAGACGTTTAAGTAGCGAACAAGGGTGTTATAGGTTACGAAAAATCTTGTCAAAAACTAATACGGAGAAAATCTGGACTTAACGGGTCACTGCCTCTTCCGTCACTTATGAACAAAACTGCTAACCAAGGAGTTGTGTGGCGAGCTATTGAATTATTAATTGCTAATGCAATTAATAATGCCTTGTTTTGCAAACAATCGTGTCATGTGGTGATGCCTCACCAACAGACAGTCGGATGAGGAAATGCTTTGGTCAAGTGTCGTAGTAAAGGTTGTCTCTCTACTAAAAAAAAAAAAAAAAAGTTGATGAGATGAAGAGTGTTATTCTTTAGCAGAACAATCACTCGGTTGCTGTACTTAATTCATAAAGAGAAGGACAGCAAAAAAAAAAAAAAAACGCTCGTTAAGGAAAAAATATAGGTCTTTTGAGAGGTAAAACTAGGAGATTAAAGTGAGCTTCAAGGAGATAGAGGATATTTTTAGGAAAACGACAGAAATGAGGTTTTGACTAGGATCTGTATTGAGAGAATTGGCATTTTGATAGAATCAGGTCAGTATTTGAAAAATTAGGATTGTGATTATGTGGATTAAGGAATTCCTGAAGAGAATTCGTTGTACAATATTGGGAACTTTCATTTTTCTTTTGAACTGATATTTAGATAAAGTTTGGGTACTGATTATAAGAAAATTTAGGTTTTGAAAGAATTGTGGTTTGTGCCAGTAGGATCATAGTGCTGATAATGAAAATGAATCCTTTGTAAAAGTGAACTGGAACTTCAACAGAACCAGGATAAATTCTAAAAGGGATAACGACGCTTACAGGAGACGCTAATTTGATGTAAGATGAAGTTATACCAAGCGGTCCTGGCCGTTTCGGCCGTAAGTCACTTTAGGGCGTAGCATCCAAAACAACGTAAGACGTTATGTTTATGGTATTTACCGTTATGTTTATGGTACTTACCATTATTATTTCATGTTTTACGTACATCCCCAAGGGGCTGGTACTAAACACGGCGCCCATTTTGCACGTAAACGTGTTTACGGCCGAAATGACCCGAATGCATACCAAATGGCTGTAGCTAATAGTAGAGTTTTATTTTCACAGGAAAAATTGAAGTCCTGTACACTGTCGCAGTGACCTCACATCGCTTTCCTGAAATTAAATTTACAGAACAAGCGTGATGAAATAGAACCCGTGAAAGAAAACACGCAAATACATTAACGCTCCCTTCATCCAGTAGGCCTAGCCCTCTCTGTATCAAAGCATCAGAGTAATATTGTATAAGCTAAAACAAGTTCCCTGGCCTTATGTGACTGCACGCGATGAAACATTAAAACTGAATCGGAAATCTAATTTAAAATTAAAAGGAATAAATGTAAGCCTAACCTTCACAGAGCCAAGGCTGCAAATATTTCACAGAGACTTGCAACACTTATGACGTTTTGGAGGCAATAGTTTTAACATTTTACGAGCACCGTTTTCGACATTTTAAAAGAGAAACACTCGATATTTCGGGGACCCTAATTTTCGGCACTTCGTGGACAATATTTCTCATATTTTGAAGACATGGCTTGGCGTTTACAGACAATATGTTTTGACATTACTACAGGAACAATTTCCAACATTTCAAGAAACAATACTTTTCATACATCGGTTGAAACTTTATTACTTTTATCGCCGCATCAAGAGAAAGAGCACAATGGTGTCATACAACTGAAAGCAGTGATGGAATGTATTTTAGTTAAACATAAAATCACCCCAAAACAAACGATCAGTAACGACGCTTGCACCCTTTCCAATAACTTCCATTCCGGAGAGTAAGTTGAAAGTTTTCGAAAAGAGAACCAAAATGCCTCGGAGTTAATGCGAGAAAACGGAATTACCAAGTCCTTGTTGTCTCCCGCATAACTAGCTGGGCAAAACGAGAGAAACTCAAGTAATTACTTCAGTTAAGGAGTTGCTGCTCATTTAAAGTCAAAGACGCCCGTAGGATTTCCTTAGGAACTTTGAGAGGTAAGTTAGAAAGAATGAAGTTATCCTCGGCTCTCTCCGTTCATTTACTCTTTCTTCCGCGGAAATAAGAAAGAGGAGAAAATAAGGGAGGAACTTTATTAACTTTCAAGACTAATATGACCACTATCCTGGCTATTGTTGAGGGGGCATAGGGTAGAACTAGTTGTCGAGGTGAGAAAGAGAAGGGAAAGGTCAATGGAGGCGCTGAAAAAGAGACAGGAAGGTCAATATACGGTCTTTTAACACCCGACAGACCACCACTTCCCACTTTTTCTGTGTTGGATAAGCATCCATTAGACTGTTCTTTGCAGTGACTACAGCACATTTGCTACTGGCAAGCTTCGGAGTTCTCCACCTGATTATTTATTCCCTCATTTCTATAACCATCAATCTTTCAAGAGGCGAATTTTCACTGGACCCGGGATAGTTAAAAGTTAAGTATACCTTAGTTTTACCAGACCACTGAGCTGATTAACAGCTCTCCTAGGGCTGGCCCGAAGGATTAGACTTATTTTTACGTGGCTAAGAACCAATCGGTTACTTAGCAACGGGACCTACAGCTTATTGTGGAATCCGAACCACATTATAGCGAGAAATGAATTTCTATCACCAGAAATAAATTCCTCTAACTCTTCATCAGCCGGCCGTGGGAATTGAACTCCGGTCCATCGAGCGACAGTCTGAACGGGATAGTTAAAAGTGGTAGGTTGCCCATTCCATCGGCCACTTCAGATATTGAAAACCAGACTTCCTCTCTTCCATATCTCGAAGGTGAAGCAAATATGTGCTGAGAGTCGTATTCAGAATCTCCCACAGTGTTCAAGTTATTAAGTCTCCGTGACTGATACCTTTGGAATTACCTCAGGTTGGTCGGATTACTTCTCATGATAATCCTCCACACGACGTATCGGATGTTTCAGCGTGAAATCAAATTCTCTTCTCTATTCTACAAGGGTCTTGATTTCCCTGACAAGGGGTGGCTCGAGAGAAAGAACAACGAAACGGTCACTGCCACATTCATACTTTTACGATTTAACCTGGGGAAATGCTTACCATGAGCCAGTTATAGACTCTAAATGAATGATTTCTTTACTTGCCTCTATTTTTGTATAAAATCTGACTGCTGTTGATTCTGGAAATCGTAAAAAACAAGGAAAAAGGGGGAACTTATCTGAGCTGAGGGCTCTATTCACAAGGTATTTATAAGTAAACACGTTAGGGTAAGTTTAAGTTTACGTGTATTTACATGAAAATATAATAATACTTTAACTGCTAAACAGAAGATGAACACCTGTGCAGAAACGTACGCATTATCTCATCATAGACCTTTAAACCGGGGTCATAATCAACACGTCTAGTCACAACATACACACACACACACACCGTTCTCCTCCACCCTGCACTCTCTCGTTTCCTGAATTAACAGGCCCTTTCTTTCCAAAACCTCTTCATCCCATCAGTACAGCACTTTCCAGGTTCTCCTTCCCCGTGCCTCCTTCGAATTACAAAATCATTTCTCTAAAATTTTTGGCCTCCATTCTTTTCCCATGTCCGAAGGTTTTGAATTCAAAACACTCTTAATGAAGCCTTGTACCTGTGCTAACCTTTTTGCTGGTTCTGCATATCTATACATTTCCCACCCTTTCATTTCTTATCATGACACATTACATAAACAGTTCAACACATTTCCTGGCTCAAGTTTTTCATGCATTCAAACTTAGGCTAACATTAACATTTCAAATCTCTTCCCAGTCTTTTTCCCACAGGCAAAACACACACACACACAAACACAGTTAACTTCCATGCTTCACCTATTCTCATCTTTTGTTTACAGTAGTCTATTATATTTGTTACCATCATTCATAGTTATATTCATTGCTCCATCTTACTGGTTTCCATTTACTACCATAACCATACTAAAGCTGAAATCAAATGGCCACTTTCTTCTCTTGCAAATACTTCCAACTTTTAGTTTTCTGCAAAAGAAAATATTGAGATGGCTTTGCCTGCCCGTCCGCACTTTTTCTGCCTGCCCGTCCGCACTTTTTCTGCCCGCCCTCAGATCTTAAAAACTACTGAGGCTAGAGGGCCGTGATTAAAGTTTCATGGGCCGCGGCTCATAGAGCATTATACCGAGACCACCGAAAGATAGTTTTATTTTCAGTGGCCTTGATTATACGCTGCAGCGGCTGTGCAGAAAACTCGATTTTGCCGAGGAAACTTTGGGGCATTTTATTTCTTGTTTTCACTAGCTTCTACTTTTCTCTACAATATCCTCACCCAATAGTGTGCCATCTGTAAACATCAACAATTCCATACATTTTTTATATATATATATATATATATATATATATTATATATATATATATATAATAATAATTTACAAGAAGTCGCTGCACAGCACACCTCCCCCCACTTAATTTGCCCTTTGTTTATTGAGAGTAGAGTCGTCGCCACATGGCTGGCTGTAGTTGACCTAGATATCAGAGCAAAGTTATCAGTATTTCGATGACACGGGGTAAAGAGGCAAAGATACGAGACTGAATGCCACTCCCTCAAGCAGCTTAGCCCAACTAAGCTGCTTAAAACAACCTTCCTAAAGGCAAATTAAGCCGCAGAATTGTCTGTCCGCAGGATACCTGTGAAGAGGCAACCGATCGCTGACCACCTGGCAAATGACACATCATTTGCACACGGCCCCAGTTATCGGCAGAAGTTTGCACATGGCCATGACACGGCCGCAGCCTTAAAAGGGAAAGACAGGAGATCTGTAGGCAGTTAGTCTTTTGGGCAGTAGACGTGCAGCAGTCGTAGGGGAGGCCGTTAGCCATACACGCGGGCGAGTGATGCATTTACTGAGAGAAGATTCATTCCCCCCCTGTCCGACTCCAGATGACAGTCATCCTCGAGTGCATCGCCTTATGTGGGATCGTCCCTCATCATCCTTCGCCAGAGACCCCCGCTTTCCCTAAGGTAAAGTGCGAGTAAAGACTGTTCAGTCACGACAGTTTGCCCTTTAGAAAGTTTTTGGAGTGCCAGTATTTCACCTCTGTCCTTGTGCCATTTTATCTAGTGCCATTTCCAATGTCCTGTGTTCAATTGTAAAGTGGTCATTCATTCCTCGAGTCCTTGGCACCCTTAGTGCAGACTCGAGACATATTCTGTGTTAAATTGTTCCTTTACTGGCGTGTAATGTGTAAATCTCTCTTGCAGAGGGACCTATTCGCAGTGGACTCATCTTGGACTGTGCCTTGCCCTTAGTCAAGACTCCAGTAGAAGGATCTTCAGGCGTTGCAAGCCCTTTAACAATTTACTTACCCATTTTCCCTTCTAATCCTTTCTTTTGTAATTTACCCCAAGTATTTATGTAACATTTCCTTATGAAGTAGATTTCCTTTTACAGCAAGTCAAAATCATCCATTGTTCAATTAAATTTTTCCGTTGATTTCCTTTAAAAATCATAAACCAGGGAAAGGCCAATTAAATAGTTTATATACATATATATATATAAATATATATAAACTAGGGAAATTATATAAATATATATTATATATATATATATACATATATATACATATATACATATATATACACACATATAATATTATGCATCTGCACTTCTCTGTCATAACTAGAAGTGCGTATAAAATATTTCTAGTACTGACCTAAATACCTCCATTTTATTAGTGATCTATTTAGAAATTCCCTTTTTTTTTTTTTTTTTAAATCCTAATACCTCCTTTTTCTGTGGAAAATAACAATTTGAGCTCACGTCCTTTCCAACTTTCTTCATTTCCTGCCAATGAGCGGAGGTCTTCAAGTTTCTTGCCTCAAATAAGACTCAGAATTCATCATTTTCCTTGATATTGTCGGGGCCTCGGAATGGAAGTTGCTGCTGAGTAATTGAAGTAATTTAATGAAAGCCATTGTCTTTTAGTTTACTTATTATTTCACTGAACTTGCATATATTCAGTTTCGTCATTGACTGTGTTCGTTTTTTTTTTATGTTTTTCACAAATCGAGATTAAAGTCTGTGGAAACTTGCTGCTCCAGTTCGTGGCCTTTTGGCTTCTGCTATGAATATTTCTGCCCATTATGAATAATAACTGTATATCACCCATGTCAATTATTAAACTTTATCAATGCGAGAACGTTACAATTGTCTCAAAGGTCACTCCTCTTGAAGCAACAACTATTTAATTCTTCGGTGAATTTCTTGTAGAAACTCGGTATCAGTCTTCAAGGTCACAGGTCGATAAAATATAAAAAAATTCTGCGGTCTTCAGAATCTTTGTCAGGGCACGCGATTATTACAGTTTTATAACAAAATCTTCTTCTCATTAATGATTCCAAATCTCATTTTACCTATGTCAATCTATTATCTTTTATTGTGCTGTTTCGGCAAACGATATGTTTATTACATCCAATGGATTGAACATTTTTTAACAAGTCACATGATACAATTCTTATCTAAGCATAACTGCATATTTAATGTATTGCCGGTGCTGAAAGCGAGCTGATACAACTGAAACCTAATTACCATTATCATTGTTGTTGTGGCTGTTGTTAATGAGATGCCATTCAATACACCAAAGGGTCATTTACCTGAATATCGAACTATGACAGAACCGAATGCGCATGTGCAAAATGGAAAAACCACCGCTAGAAAAGAGCAAAAACGATGCAATGGTGTAAGTTATTTATCATTTTTTCTTGTTTGGTGAAGTGAGACAATACAAAAACTGCTATTTTACGGACGTATGTTTCTCTTGCATTTAAAGAAAAAATAATTTCAGGAATGCTTACAAAAAAATAACCCCCCCTTTTTTTTTGTTTTAAAGGGGAACTGACATAACCAAGAGGGGGCAGAAAAAGACAGTTGCAAAATACACAGAATAATGTTACCGGACGCTTTTGGGAAACACAAGGCTGGCAGCAAATCCCCTTAATTAGAGGTGATTGTGTATAAGACATAAGAAAAATAATTATTCAAAAGTTAATGCAGAAAGGAAATGCATTAAAATTCTGAGAGGAAAATAGTCTCGGAAAAGAGAAAGACTGATGTGAATAGAAAAGAGGATTTTGAATGAAAGACTTCTAAGAATTTACAGATCTAAATATGAAATTGAGGAGTTAATTAACTCCCCTGCTCCCTTTTGTCTCATTTACCATCCAGCGTTTACCTACGATCGATCCATCGGGGGACTTTTTGTCACTACTCTCTACAAACTCTGAAGAGCACTCGACTGCTTGAACACTAGTACACTTTTGCTGAACCTGATCAACCAGTGTTTGTTTTCTGCAGCATTTGCAATGGGAATATCTTACTTTTAATGTCCTACGTGCCATCTGCACGCAGTTGTACAAGACATGCTTCAAACTATTTGGGAAAACCTACTGTAGTTACAGGACCATCCCATTTCAAGAGTATCGAGACACCTCTGACCGCAGATAATATAATTTCTAAGGACATCTCTGGTGGTCATTATGAAAATTTCTAAGGAAATCTCTGGCCCTAGTTATGGCAATTTCAGAGGGAATCTCTGTTTGTAGATGACAGAACTTCTAAAGAAATCTGTGGTCGTGATTATGACAACTTCTAAGGAAATCCATGGGGGTAGTTATGCAAATTTCTAAGGAAACCTCTATCTGTATTAAGGAAATTTCTACGGAAATCTCTGGCCGTGCCAATGGGAATGTTTAAGGGAATCTCTGGCCGTAGTACAGCAATTTATAAGGAAATCTCTGGCCGTAGTTAATAGAATTTCTAAGGAAATCTTTGGTCACAGTTACGGTAATTTCTAAGGAAATCTCTGGTCACAGTTACGACAATCTCTAAGGAAATCTCTGGTCGTAGTTGGACTTTCTAAGGAAATCTCTGGTAGCAGTTGTGGCAATTTCTCAGGAAATCTCTGGTCGTAGTGGCAACTTCTAAGGAAAATTAATCTCTGGTCGCAGCTGTGGTAATTTTTAAGGGAATCTCTAGCAGTATTATAGCACTTTCCAAGGAAATCTTTGGCCGTAATTATTAGAATTTCTGTGGACTCTGATTAGGCTTGACACAGCTGATGTTTACCTCTTTCTGTATTTTTAGCAATTTCTACTGACAGAAAGCTTTCGAAATTACGTTCGTGGAAAACTGTTTTGAAGGCTCTTAGCGGTCGTTCTTGGTCTCGTCGTATTTTATTAAGATGAGGAAAGAATATATGAACAGTGACTCAGAAATGAATATAAAATCTCAACTAAAAATATTTTCTCAGTTCCCCTCTTAACATTGTCTGAGATTTCCCCTACAACCTTAAGATCAAGCAATAGAGGCTTTTGTTTTCTTCTACTGGTGTATCTGAATGATTGATTATACTATCTAATGCTGGATTTTTTTGCAAAAGTAAAGCATGTTATTAAAAGCAGCAAACATAGAGCTAAGAAACGGATTTGAGAGAGAGAGAGAGAGAGAGAGAGAGAGAGAGAGAGAGAGAGAGAGAGAGAGAGAGAGAGAGAGAGAGAGAGAGAGAGCGTCTGTTCGAAGTTTTAATATCGACATTCTAGCAGACGGAAAAGCAGTAAATAAGTATTTATTAAAACCCACAAAGCACGAAAAAGAAATATATTTAAGCTTTCGAAGGAAACATATATTCTTACGCTCGGCAACCAGTGATGAAAATGTCAATGGGCGAAACAATAAAATAAATGGGGACAACTGCATTTCTTTAAACTAAACCTGAGCAGCTGTCTTGATTATGGGCTATAACAGAAGAGCAAACACATAAATAGGAAGATATTGCCAATCGGCGAACACTTTATACATTATTATTATTAAGTGGCAGATCTCCAAATCAAAGGTAATGGGTGAACTTTGCACTTCGTAATGAATGTCATTTTCTTTTATTCTCTGAGTTTCTCAAGGAAATGAAGGTTGTGAATGTTAAATATTAGTGTAATACTCACTGACATTTGGAATTAGACAACGTTTTACTTGATAGAACTGTTTATATATATCGAATTTTCTTCTGCAGTCCTTTGTGCTGTTTTCACAAACTGTCTCTGTTTTCTCGATTATAAAAAGGTATCGAATTGATTTTCCTCTCAATACTTTTTGTACTGTCTACTTCTAGATATGCGATTAAAATCACAAGTTCAGTAATCAAATTCTTGAGAAACGATTTCGTCATTAAACTCCAGGAACCTCAGTCTGCAAGTTTACAGAAGAAGGAACATTACAAACTGAAGCTTTTGGCCAATTGAAAGATCCACACTTTTGCCAATTTTCATTTCTTATTGATTGATAGACGTGCATTGCTGGATAACGCGATTTTCTTTTCCTCATAATGCAATGACTAATGGATTTATTTACAGTTTTATGGAATCATTTCCTGTCCCTTGAAACTGTAATGCTATTGCTAATTCTACTCTGGAGGTCATAAAAATAAAGATGCAGATTTCCAATGCATGCATACACATGTATATAAACAGACACACACACCTATATATATATATATATATATATATATATATATATATATATATATATATATATATATATATATATATATATATATATATATATATATATATATATATATATATATATATATATATATATATATATATATATATATATATATATATATATATATATATATATATATATATATGTGTGTGTGTATATGTGTGTGTGTGTGTGTGTGTTTGTGTGTGTGTAACTGAATCACGAAAATATGGAACGTGATGAATATTTAAATAAAGACAAAATCCGGGAAGGAAAGAGAAACAATGGAGTACTGCAAGGCCTTTCGACTTGCCGTCCTTTACTTAGCAGGGCAGACTTCCCAGGAGTAAGGAACTAGTGCTCGAGTTTTATTCTATTTCAAGTTCAACATTACAGTCGACAGCTGTTTCTTCGTTCAGGCTCTTCGCCTTTAAGATTCATTCACAGTCCTCAAGATATCGTTATCATTCAAAGTGAGAAACAGCTGTCGACCGTAAAGTTTGGCAAGAGAAAAAAAAAAAAACGTTAATTTTCCTTATCCATTAGAAGTCTAATTTGAGATAAAAAGAGGTCAAATTAGCAGAAAGAAAAATATATGCTGTACTTATATATCAGTATATATATATATATATATATATATATATATATATATATATATATATATATATATATATATACACATATACATATATATACACACATATATATATACATATACATAGATATACACATATATACATATATATACATATATATATACACACACACACACACACACACACATATATATATATATATATATATATATATATATATATATATATATATATATATATATATATATATATATATATATATATATATATAATCTTTCAACACACTCTTTATGTTATATTTAAGAGTATTGAAGAAACTCAGCAGCTTAGAAAACCTCCCAAATTACCAAGCATCAAATGTGAAAGAAGGCTTTACTTACGACAGTATTTAATCACTGAATTTTAATGGACAGTCCAGTGGATAATAAACTGTCCCCACATCCGTTTCCTTTTATTCAAGTCCCTCGATAAAAAAAAAAAAACACATGAACGAAAAAGATACGAACAAATGAATTCAAACAAACTTTAAATTTCAGTCTTCAGATTCTGTGACATTCACCATCTCTCTTCTGAACTGCGCACCTGGATGCGCATCGGATGGCAGCTGCTGCACTTGATTGCAAAGCTACACGACATCAAGACTTAGTTGTTCCCGGAAATACGTTGAGATTCTCTCATAACATTTCCATTGAATTCAACTCAATTCAGCTGCGCTCGTTGTGGCCGAGTGGAGCCGGATGTCAAGGTTTCTATGACAGTTCTTATTCTTTAACTTCAGCTGAGGAAAATACACGAGAAGTGCAATGTTAATCCCCAAGTAGAAAGCCAAACTGAACCTCACCCAGGCCATCAGAAAAAGCAGAGAGAGAGAGAGAGATGGCCGTTCCACAAGGTGTATTACCACTCTAAAAAAGCAGCTAATCAGCGAGAGAGAGAGAGAGAGAGAGAGAGAGAGAGAGAGAGAGAGAGAGAGAGAGAGAGAGAGAGAGAGAGAGAGAGAGAGAGTTTATATACAAAAGACAAAAGAAAGAAAAATCTAAATCTACAGGTAATGTAATTCACAACACGGACAGAGTAAGAGGAAAATTGAAAGAAAAAAAAATATATACTAAAGGAAAAGATAATAGGACGCGCAACGCTAAATGTCAAAAAGACGAAGAAAAATTAAGCAGAATGTAAAAAAAAAATTAGAAAAATGACGATGGGAGAAAAAGAAAACCACAAAACCAAACGCAGAATGAAAGGAGGAAGATTCTTATGTGTAGGCAAGTATTTGTATGTCATTAGAATCCATCTAGAGCCCGAAGGCAAGGGAAAAGAGAGAGAGAGAGAGAGAGAGAGAGAGAGAGAGAGAGAGAGAGAGAGAGAGAGAGAATCCTTTCTCAACAACTGCGTTCTTAAAGGGGAAATTCCTAATGTTCCATTGTTCACCAAAAACAAAAGGCTTTCGCAGTTTCCATTTGCAGCCATTGCTCCAAGGCAAGAAGACGACATTTCGAGAGTCGCCGGGTCCTCGTTCGTTACAACGGAAGCCTACGTGAGACCATCCCATCCAATCCGGACAAATTCACCAGAGCCACAATATATACATCGGAGTGGAAGGGGGGGAAGAAGGAAGGAAAGAAGGAAGGAAGAAAGGCAAAAACTTCGCATTAGGACAGAAGATATCCAAAGGATTCTTTCATGTTTGTGGGTCGGTGGAGAAATCCTTTTAAGCGAGGTGTCGTTTGTTTCTGCGTTCAGTTTGCTTTACTAATGTATCGCAATATTTGCGGTTAAGAATACCGAGCTGTTTTTATGTTAACTGATAAAGAAATATGAATATACAAAACACGAATGATATATATATACACATATATATACATATATATACATATACATATGTATATATATTTATATATTTATGTATATAATTAATATACATATATATATATATACATATATGTATGTATATATACAGTATATATATATATATATATATATATATATATATATATGTATATATACGTGTATATATATTATATATATATATATATATATATATATATATATATATATATATATATATATATATATATATATATATATATATATATATATATATATATATATATACACACATATATATATATATATATATATATATATATATATATATATATATATATATATATATATATATATATATATATGTATGTATGTATGTATTATTCTTACTTGGGGAAGAATGGGGAACTTACCACGTGAACTCGATTCTGACTGCAGATGTAGACTCAGTTAACCAACATCAAGAATAACATTAAGCTTAAGGCTTTACTTCAGTGGGGAAGTTTAGGTAATCACTTGAGGTTCACAAAAACAACTTATAATCATATTAACAAATTAGATCAGAAGAATGGGGAATCTGCAAAACCAGACAGGAGGAAAGTAGGTTCCTGTCGAATGACTAAAATTATAGTAAATTACGAAATAACAATAACAGGGGAAAAATCCACTTTGTAGGACACCGTTGGGCAAGAGGCAGCGGTGGTAACCACGGTCCGAGCACAGGGGTGAACAGATGATTCCACAGCTAGCAACTCTGTCTACAACGAGAATGCATCGGTTACTCGCAAAGATTTAAGTGGCGAATTCCGGAATCGAGGGGGCTGCACATAAGGTGCCACAGCAACTCGATTCCAGGCACTGGAACGAACGTGAACTGGAATAATTTACTCACTGCGCTAAACAATTCAGGTCTCGTGAAAATATCGCACTTTAGAAAGGAAAATAAATTCAGTAGGAGAATAATAGGGTCGTGAACGATTCAAAACCTCACTTGGGGTGCATTACCTTTCCATAGGAGACAGGGGACCTCGTCTTCAGCGCCAGCAGGGAGGGCATGAATTAAGGGGCTTCACCTCAAAGGGAGACTTTGGCTCAAAACAGCCGCGTGGGGAAATCTGAGCTCTGATGGGGCAGATGAGGCAAGGGACAAGTGTCTCGAGTCCAGGGCTGGGCGTTTCTGAAGAGCACCACCCGGGTGTCGTCCTTTAAAACCTCGGCGGATTACAATTTCTCTCCTCCTAGGTTAATATGAGAAATTTAGATCATCCTGTTAACTGGAGTGAAGCAAGATCTAGTCCAGTGCAACGACACAGTTAACAGGAATATCATTGAATCTTGTTTTATCAAGTTAAATAATGAAAGTGTTCTAAATTTAAGTCTTGGTTTGTTTAAACTTGATGCCTTCATAATTAAAAAAGTTGTTGATAAATATAAGAGAAATTATTATTCAGTTTTATACATGTTTCTGCAGTCTGAATGGGTAAGATTCCGTATCTCTTATGGTTAGGTATATGGTTTTAGTTTGTGACTGGGTGATCCCAGATTTTCCTGGATTACCCTCTTGTTTATTACCCCTTGGCAATTAATCATCTGGTATTCAATTTTATATGTGTTTTTGGATTTTATATGGCCAAACTTTCATATCTCTTGTAGTTAGGTCTATGGTTTTAGTTTGTGATTTCTTGATCCCAGATTATCCTGGATTATCTTTCTGTTTATTACCCTTTGACGACTGACCATCTGGTATTCTTGTTCTTTTTGTTTACTTGTAAACTTTTTTTCATGTGTCTCATTTGTGCCTAGACATTTTCCTGTGGGATTCGCTTATACACTGAAGTCACGTGCCTCTACTGTGAATTTTTAAGCATATATATGTATATATGTAGAATCTGCAGACAACTTTTCACTAGATGCTTATGCAACTGTGATAACTACAATGCCTTCCAAAGTCCTCGATTTCTGATTTCTTCACACTTTGAAAGTGCTTATCACTACAAAGACTAGAACTAAATGAACCACCAAAGGAAGATATTCTGACCTCCAAAGGAGATTCGATTCCTCATTCGGAATATCAAAATGAGGCAACATTATCCACCTGACCACGAAGAAGCTAAAGTCTACTCCCACTCACACGTTTATTAGAGCCGTTATAGACACCTTTACCACACAGCCAAGTGCTTAACGGTCTGATTCTTCATTTGGCCTATTTGAATGACAACCAGTGGATAACGTTAGTGGGCATTTGCTTTCCACCACAGAGACCTGGGTTCGATCCGACGTGAGTCATAAAATTTATTTCTGTTTCTGTTCCACACGTGATTGTGTGTTGATGATTTCTATCTTATTCACTCAGAAGGGATAATTCGAATGAAATGTTGTCTATTGGGTCATTGCTGAGTCGGGAAGTTGGGGAAAACTCGCTGGTATGCAAGCAGTTAGCTTGCCCAGGTAATTCCTTGGGTGCAGTTGCTCTCAGGTTCCAGCTTCTTTTAGACTTGTATGGCCCAGTGGATAACGCCCTTGCTTTCCACCTGAGAGACCTGGGTTCGATCCCGACGTGAGTCAGAAATTTATTTCTGTTCCACACGTGATTGTGTTGATGATTTCTATATATATATATATATATATATATATATATATATATATATATATATATATATATTATATATATAATATATATATGTATATATATGTATGTATATTTATATATATATATATATATATATATATATATGTATATATATATATATATATATATATATATATATATATATATATATATATATATATATATATATATATATATATACATACATATATATATATATATATATATATATATATATATATATATATATATATATATATATATATATATATATTGTCTGATACATTCAATTACCTGGTTATTATACAACTAATCACAAAATTAAAAAATTTACCTCACTTCATCCTGATACCTGAACTCTCATAACAATACTTAGTTAAAATACTTCTTCTATACTCAGATCTCAGTAGCTAAGATTAATACTAGTGACCACACTAACACTTTACATTAATAATTTCTCTCTTTTGAAGAGAGAGAGAGAGAGAGAGAGAGAGAGAGAGAGAGAGAGAGAGAGAGAGAGAGAACCACAGCTAACGGTCTTTCAAATCAGAATGAGCAAATATTTTTGGATTCCAGTAGCACATGAAAAACTCAAGTGATGTCATTAAGGCATTCTGGGAAGGAGATACAAGAGAAAGTTCTAGAAAATGAAGCAAAACTGCAATCTTACAAAACATGACATGATCGATCAAGACATGTGCTCTTACTCCCAAAAGGGCATACGTGATTCGAAAAAATAAATCATATGGGACACAATCAGAATAATATGTAATCAAAGCAATACATGCAACATTTCAAAATCATTCGTCTTCTCCTCATATGAGACAAAGCTTTCACAGAAATCTTTACAGGATCAAAACAGACACTGCAACTGGCTAATTATGACTGGCACGCTTTAAAACAAAATGAAAAACATGAGCTGGTTTCCAGAACAGATCAGCGATTGTTATCTAGAACTGTCAGCTCTTTATCTTTTGCGATGACAGCCAAAGTGAAACAAACCCTTCACTACGACACACACGTATTGATCATATACAATGCTACTATTAAAAAATGCATTATTAATTCTAAATTACACCGTTAAGTTATCGAAATCACTAACTCTTTTGAGGTCTGACATTGCACTACATATGATATTTCAATAATTATTATTATTATACATAACACATGATAAATAGAAGAGTAAATAGGCCTATATCAAAACTATGGGATGATATATATATTAAAAGGCAACATCATAAAAATATATGTATATATATATAGGCATATATATATATATATATATATATATATATATATATATATATACATATATATATATATATATATATATATATATATATACATATATATATATATATATATATATATATATATATATATATATATATATATATATATATATATATATATATATATATATATATATATATATATATATATATATATATATATATATATATATATATATATAGATATATATACATATATATACACATATATATATATATATATATATATATATATATATATATATATATATAATATATATATATATATATATATATACTGTATATCACTGGAGCATGTTTCCTCTCATAAACAATACTTTGAGCAAACGGCTTATATTTCGTATATGTCTGCATGTCCACATATAACCTCGAGCGGACTTCCCAGGAGTAAGGAAAGAGTGCTCGTGTTTTATTCCATTTCAGGTCCAGCAATATAGTCAACAGCTGCTCCTTCGCTCAGGCTCTTCGCCTTGTAGGTTCATTCAGTCCTGAAGATGTCGTTACCAAGCAAAGTAAGAAACAGCTGTCGACCGTAAAGTTTAGCAGGAGATGAAAAAAAAAAAAACGTTATTTTTCCTTATCCCTGAGAAATTAACTTGAGATAAAATGAGGTTATATTAACAGATAGAATATAATAAGATGATTTATGTATATACAATATATATATGTATATATATATTACAATATATATATGTATACGTATATATATATATATTATTTATATATACAGTATATATATATATATATATATATATATATATATATATATATATATATATATATATATATATATATATATATATATAAGCAACACTTAGTTCTACGTTTAAGAGTATTGAAATACTCAAAATCTATAAAACGTTTCCCGAATTACCTAGAATATAAAATAATGGCTTTACTTGTTTTCTTATTGGCCGGTTGTATTTTAATGGACAGTCCTCTGGATGATAAACTGTCTCAATAAAGAGATCGAGTATTCTCTACCATATCCTTTTTCTTCTTTCATTCAAATCCCTCAATGAAAAGATACAAAACAAACGAATTCAAAGGAGCACAAATTTCATTCTTCAGACGCGCTGATATTCATCTCTCTTGTGTGCTAACCACCTGACTGTGCATCAGACGACAGTCGCTGCGCTCGATTGCAAAGATAGTAGCTATTAGAAAGAGACTGATAATGCCTCATGACATTTCCACTTAATTCGTCTCAATTAGATGCGCTGTTTGTGGCTGAGTGGGTACAAAGTCACTGCTTTTATGACATTTCTTACGTTTCAGAAGAAGAAAATATATTAGAAAAGCAATATTAATACATACTGCATGTAGAAAGCCAAGATTATCCCGTCTGAGCCTTGGGGCAGGCCATCAGAAAAAGCGGAGAGGAAGCGTTCCACAAAGTGTATTACCTTGCTAAAGAGCGCTAATTGGAAGAGAGAGAGAGAGAGAGAGAGAGAGAGAGAGAGAGAGAGAGAGAGAGAGAGTACAAATTAAAATTAAAAGGGAAAGAATAATTCTAATCTACAGCAGCACCAACGGGAGGAATGTATTAGGAAATTCGGACATTGTAGAAGGAAAATTGAAAGGATTAAAAAATATAGATTAGGAAGAAATGAACGGAATCGCGCTACGCTGAATTTTTAAAAGGCAGAGAAAAGTGACGAAAAAAAATACGAAACAAGTACGAAAAATGTCGGTGGTTGAACAGTAAAACCGAAAAGCAAACTCAAGAATAAAAAGAAAAAGATTCTTATTTGTAAGCAAGCATTTGTATGACTCTAGAATCTATCTTGAGCCCTAAGAAAAGGGAGAGAGAGAGAGAGAGAGAGAGAGAGAGAGAGAGAGAGAGAGAGAGAGAGAGAGAGTCTTTCTCAACAACTGCGTTCTTAAAGGGGAAAATTCCCGATGTTGAACAAAGGGGCTTTGGAAGTTTCCATTTGCAGCCACTGCTCCAAACCAGAATGACGACACTTCGCGTGTCGCCGGGTCCTCGTTCGTTACAGCGGAAGCCTACGTGAGACCATCCCATCCAATCCGGACCAGTTCACCAAAGCCACAATATACACATCGGAGTGGAAGGGAGGAAAGAAGGAAGGAAGGGAGGAAGAAAGGCGAAAACTTCGCATTAGGGCAGAAGATATCATTTTAAGCGAGGTGTCGTTTGTTTCTTCGTTTAATTTACTTTACTAAGGTATCGCAATGTTTGGGGTTAAGGATACCGAGGTGTTTTTGTATTTATTGATAAAGTAATACAAAACAGACTTTGGGTACATTACCTTCCTGTAGGAGACAGGGGACCTCATCTTCGGCGTCAGCAGGGA
>NC_089744.1:10740000-10787500 GCF_040412425.1 Macrobrachium rosenbergii
GTGTGTGTGTATGTGTGTGTGTATATATATATATATATATGTATATATAATATAATATTCACGTATTTAGAAAATTCGTCCCTTCAGCCTGTTAGGTAGGAAATCAAATTTAATGGCGGCTGGAGGAGAGACTCCACTAGGGGGTGGACCTATGTAGGTGTCCTACTCCCATATCATCTGATTTTGGGGGGGCCATGCCGACGTCTTAGCCCCTGCATCGTATGATTTTGGGGGACAAAAAGTCGTTAGGGACAGAATGACCAGTCATGACTGTAATTGGGCTGCTATGCTGACCCTAGTAGCCTTAGCTATAAGACCTATTTCCCTTTGACCTTTTTGCTAGCTGTAATTGCCTCTTACAGATCGACCAATGTCTTTGTGCCCAACTCTTGAAATCGAATGGGAGACGCATCGCAACCTGCTTGGACACTCCACCGGAGACTGTGAGCACACGCAGTTAGTGTGGTCTCTCTGCCTCTCATACTGGCCAGGGGTTGAAACTTCTGCGGCCGAAATTCATCTTTTGAAAGAGAGCTCCTTGCACAGATGCAATAAGGTACGTCTGAAGTTGCAATCAATGCCAGTAATCTGTCTCTTCTCGTGGATTTTTCTCCATTTTCAGTATTTCCAACTTTTCATTCTCCTAAAACAAAGCCTCTTTGTTTCCAACAGCCTAGCATGCACATTTGCCCTCACGACTTGTTCCAAGCTTAAATTAAATTAGTTCTGTGATAATAATTAGAGCACTCCCACCATAGTGTTACTATGTGCTAATTAAATCTAATGGATAATTTCCTCTATCGTGCATAAGTAATTTCATGTGAGAGAAAGTCATTAGATCTGAATGCTAATCTGGAATTCTCTTCCAGAATCTTGTTATATGGCTCTTTGAGTGGTCTGCCCCTTTCAGATTCATTTATTTGTTTCGCACTGTCTTGCTTTTATTGCACATTGTATGTGCTTTGTTTGCCGCTCAGTCAGCCATTTCATATTTATTTTCTGATTCCCCAGTTTGTACATAAATTCAATTTAAAATTAAGCGACTGGTTTGAAAGGTGACCTCCATTTCCCTGTTTAATTAGCTGTGATATCAAGGTAAGTCTGCTTAGTCATTACATTTATTGTTTAATATTCTGAGTACTAGATGTTGGCCCCTAGGGCAAATGACAGTAAAAATCCAATTTGATTCTTCCAACTGGCCTCAGAATATAATATATAATATATATATATATATATATATATATAAATATATATAATATATATATATATATATATGCTACAAATGTCGCTTAATGTCAAATTCACGCTACCTCGGAATATCTCCGATGGAGAATTATCACCGAAGGGGAATTTATAAGTGATATATGGATTGGTACTGCCGGGTCACGATCCCTCGACACAGCACTTACCCAGCAACTCCACTCGACGTTACCACTGAGCTATCAAGAGAGGTATAAGTTAATGCCGAGTTTTCTGTACTTATTTTACCCGTCGCAAGTGGGGAAATTGTGCTTAGCCTCGGCATTAACCCACCTCCGCCATGTTAGTTCACTGGTACGTTTGGAACACGCAGCTCTTATTATGAAATTTTTTATCGCACCGTGATTTATACACAATCATGAAGCTACAAATGTCGCTTAATATTTATTTCTGGTGATAGAAATTCATTTCTCGATATGTTGTTCGGATTCCACAATAAGCTGTAGGTCCCGTTGCTAGGTAATCAACTGGTTCTTAGCCACGTAAAATAAGTCTAATCCTTCGGGCCAGCCCTAGGAGAGCTGTTAATCAGCTCAGTTGTCTGGTTAAAATAAGGTATACTTAACTTTTCTTAAAATTGATATCTGATACCATTACTACTTTTCCCTTCCCTAATGAGATGGTTACCCTTTACCCAGTTTCTAATACATGTCTATATAAGTTTATTTCAACACAATAATTACATTAATTAGTCTCCTCTCCGTCCTACTGACACCATTTATTTGCCTTTGTTTGACATCATTGATTTTTCTACAAGTTCATTTTGACACAATTACGTTTTTCTGTTCATCATATGACACCATTTCCAATTTTCTGTTTTTACCAGCGGCCCTAACATATTTTCCCTTTCCACGGTTTTCACACTTCACTTGAAACTATGATTATAACGTAACTTGAAATTTGTTATGCAAAATACACGACGTCCATTGTACCTGTTTACTTAAGAATAAAAAAAACAAAAACCATAACGTCCTATATTTGTCATTTATAGGAAAGTGTAATGAGGTCGAAAATCTCTTACGTAAAATATACAAAATAGCTCAGTGAGTAATATGAAACTCCTTATTAATATTTTACAGAACGAATGCCCTGAAATACCAAGTTCCGTCTCGAAACATTTTCCATCAATTACATGCAGACCGTACCGGAGGTTGTGGTGGTGGTGGCGGGGTGGAATGGGGACGTTTCCTGAGCGTGTTTATGTGCGTGTGTGTGTGTGCCAGGGACGGTGAGTGTGGATTTGCTTGCTGGGGAAGCATTCAGGTAAAAGTTTTACGTCGGGTATTCAGACTTAGTCAGATAAAAAAAAAGTCTTATTAATGCAGCTTCAGTTGCCTTGTTCCTCATAGTGGTTGCACTTTCGTCTTCTAAGGTGGATTCCGTTCGGTGCGAGCGATTACTGGAAATACGGCGTCTCTCTCTCTCTCTCTCTCTCTCTCTCTCTCTCTCTCTCTGTGATCTAGTAACATAAAATGATAACATATTCCACTCGCAAACGAATAGAACTGCGCTCAGTCTACAATGAGGACAATCTAAGCAAAAAAATATGTAATAGGTTATTAGCTAGCTGCGGTGGATCACAACTGGGTATATATATATATATATATATATATATATATATATATATATATATATATATATATAGAGAGAGAGAGAGAGAGAGAGAGAGAGAGAGAGAGAGAGAGAGAGAGACCTGAGATGTATGGTCAAGCAGGTCTAGCCCTACGGAGGCAAAACTCGGAATGGAAGAGTGATAGCGAGGACCGTTTAGATAAAACACCTTTCTGGTGTTTATTTTACTGACATATGGATACCGCAAGAAAACTTCCATTTTCCAGATGCAGTCGTGATTCAAAGTTATTGGAACTGTATCATTTGGAATACTATTTCATCTTCTGAGTTCTTTCTAAGGATCTTTCCTAGATAGTGACCCCCACTGGTTTTAACCCGATATGTATCCACCTTTGCGGCGTGTTTAGTAAAAGACCGTTGGGGATGACCGTAAAAACATGAACAAAAGACTGTAAATATCATAATGATAATGACCCCCAAGAAATATTAGTCATAGATACCGACCCCCGAAAACCCATGGGGGTCGCTCTCTAGGAAAGATCCCTTTCTAAAACAAGACTGATGACGTACAACACCGACTTGTCATTTAGGATGACTTTAGAGAAAATTAAGAAATTTGATGTGCATGATTTATTTTCATATGTTTCTTTTTGTAAACTTTTTGTACATAAATTACATATATAACATGTATTTGTTTGTAAAATGTACTTGATATGATTTTTAAATAAAAGATAAAAAAAAAAATGCATCTATAAAGTACTGAACAACCAACACTGACTCGTCTCTGAAGTATTGAAAAGCTAGAAAATACTCAAAATCACTCAGTAATGACTCAGTTTTCATGAATTTATAGTGGCGCACATTTAAACCAAACGAAAGCTAAAGTTAAACAACGTAACTTTCGTGTGACGTCACACATTCAGGAATCTGCGGAATGAATACAGAACAAAATTAAAAGGGAGGTCATGACGGTCCGTGGTAAACTACATGTGACACCTGTCTAACAGGTGTTTGGACTGCAAACACTCCACTTCATATCAAATGCAGAAGCTAATCTGTGTTCGCATTTAGATGAATAGTTGGCCAATTTTGCTTTATGCGACTGTAGTTTAACGTTGGTAACGTTGTACAAGTAGAAGAAAATAAGACCGGGTCGCCATGTTTAACAAACTCAGTAAAGGTATAACTTTTAAAGAAGAGAGAGAGAGAGAGAGAGAGAGACTGAAATTATTTGACAGTCGTGTGTGAGTACCGAACGTTTTGTACCATTTAATAAATAATAGGACATGCCTATAGCCTCCCTTCTTTCAAGAAATGGTGCCGTCGATTCCTTTGGGGCAGGTCCTCTCACTCTTTTTCGTTTTCCCTTTTCCCTTTTAAACCTTTTCTTTTGAACCTCCGTTGGAGAAGGGCAACGAATTGCCTGATAAAAGAAAGGCTCTGCTAAGTATCACTCGTAAATTGTGATTCTCTGCCTGTTTTGAAACTGGGAAGAGCCAGAGGAGGTGTTTGGAAAATAAATAAACCTTACCGCTACTAGATGGCGCAAAAGTTGAAATTTCCAGGTGTCACCTACATCCAGGTAATTATAAATCATCTTTAAAAATTAATCTCGTTTGGCCTAACATCTGACGGATTCAAAAAACGAACGAAAACTTTAAATAATGTAGAAATTAAAAGCTGGTCTAAACAAAGTTTTTCTTATCTCCTTTACAATACTCATTTCTCGACACGTCTGCTGTTTCTATTCTGTCTCAGTACAGCTTCTTTCAATTGGCTCCACAAGAGGGGAAATTCAGTCAGTTCTTGATGAATGAAGGAGCCTTATAAATTCACTGATGATTCTCAGAACTTTAGAATTCAACAACGATTCTCAGTGTAATCTATAGTTTGTTAACGAAAGAGGACTGGTGTCAATGAATACTGACAAAGAAATTATATAAGTAATGGAGAGAAAGAAAGCCATTTGCCGGGTCCATAGAAACTTCACAAAATCATCTGATAACCTGCAAATCTTAATTAAATATTTTGTGGTTAAAACCAGTTTGATCTGTGATGCCAGTAGTTTAATTCATCATGGAGACGGTATTCTAGGAATCGGGTCCTAGGAATAACGTCATTTTCCGTTTACATTTCTTTTTAATGCTGCTATAAATAGGAAGTATATATCATCTATAATAATAAAACCCGATTGGATCTTGTGTGTCCGCCCCGGGTGGGATGGGGTGGAAGGGGGTAGGGAGTGTAGGGGAGACATGACACATCCATCCTCCTCCTGCAAACCTGTTTGTCCGGACCGGGTGGGGGCGGGGTAGAAGGGGATTGGGAGGGTAGGGGAGACATGACACATCCATCCTCATCCTCCAAACCTGTTTGTCCGCCCCGGGTGGGGGCGGGGTAGGTAGGGGATCGGGAGGGTAAGGGAGACATGACGGTCAGCGCCGGGTCCCAGCGCAGCATATAGCGCGCCCCATCAAGCTCGTTATTATGAATGGCAGAGATGTCATACTTTAAAGTTTAGGGTCTGAATTCTCACATGTAACAAGTCTTTTTACACAACTCTAAAAGCCTCTCTCTCTCTCTCTCTCTCTCTCTCTCTCTCTCTCTCTCTCTCTCTCTCTCTCTCTCTCTCCACTAAGCACTTAATGAAAGTTCTTTTATTTCTTGTGAATATTTTGATATTGTTCTAAGGCAAATTATCAGTCTTATTTACCTTGCCTTCCTCTGAAGTCAAATTCAATCCTATATAAAATGGTCATATATTCTGAAACATGGGACATTAAACCCAAAAATAAAAAAAAATAAAAATCCATCTAATTCTCCCAAAATACTATAAACCACTGATAGTTGTCATTCTGTAGCTGAATAATTACAAAAAAGAAAGTAAATCGAGCAACACAGAAAGTGCATTTTACACGAGCGAAGACCAGAAATGAACAGCCGAACCTGCATACATAAAACAGTAAGAAGAACGAGCTTGACTTCGTTTTAAAACGAACAGTTATGTATTCTAATCAGAGAAGCTTTGAAATGGGTTGTGGACTGACGGTCCATACTGTAGGATTAGAATGCCAGGTGGAATTACCGATTAGGTTTTGTGGTCTTTAATGTTGTTAAATGTGGCAGAGAAAGAAATTAAAATGCAATGTGGAAAAAGCTGAATGTTTAATGTTAATCCTTTAGTGATTCTTAGCGCTGAGTCTCTCTCTCTCTCTCTCTCTCTCTCTCTCTCTCTCTCTCTCTCTCTCTCTCTATCTATATATATATATATATATATATATATATATATATATATATATATATATATATATATATATATATATATATATATATATATATATATATATATACACACACACATATACACATATATATATATATATATACATGTTTGTGAGTTAATCTTTTTTAATAGATTTTACCGTTATACAGAGACTATGTTCAAATCTCCTATAATACCCATTAATCTCCTTGTTTTTTCAGGATTACTCTCTCTCTCTCTCTCTCTCTCTCTCTCTCTCTCTCTCTCTCTCTCTCTCTTCCAGATGTAGAAACCCACATACCCAGTCACACAGTAGGTACTTATATTAGTAATTTTGATCTACAAAAAAAGTCCATGACTATGTACTGATGTACCGATTTGGTTTCGATTTTTTAACAGTCTCCCAAAGGCTGACTGAATCACTAAAAACGTAATTATATTAAATACTTTGTCTTTATTTCTCTGAGCAAACCAAAAAACGATCCATCGCACAAACTCTCTAAGGTTTATTAGGTACATCACGGGTCAGTTCTTTTCGATCAATGAGGTCATATGTTTTTCAAAAATGGGTTTTCATTATTTCATGTGTGATCTCCCCAAGGCAGGGTATTTAGCAAAGTTTACTCTTCGAGCTGGATAGCCAGCGGCCTTAATTGGTCACAAATGAATAATGTTGGATTCGCTGCTTTTAGTTTTCCGTCAGCACTTTTTTCTGTCCGCCCTCAGATCATAAAAACTACCAAGGCTAGAGGACTGCAAATTGGTACGTTGATCATTCACTCCCCAATCATCAAACATACCAAATTGCAACCCTCTAGCCTCAGTAGTTTTTTATTTTATTTAAGGTTAAAGTTGGCCATAATCGTGCTTCTGGCAACGATATAGGGTAGTCCACCACTGGGCCGTGGTTAAAGTAAAGTTTCATGGGCTGCGGCTCATACAGCATTATACCGAGACCACCACAAGATAGATTTATTTAAGGTGGCCTTGATTATACGCTGCAGCGGCTGTACAGAAAACTCGTTTGCGCCTAAGAAACTTCGGCGCATTTTTTACTTGTTTATTTTTGTGTTCTACTTTCTATCTGTCTA
Organism: Macrobrachium rosenbergii; assembly: GCF_040412425.1. Lineage (NCBI taxonomy): Eukaryota > Metazoa > Arthropoda > Malacostraca > Decapoda > Palaemonidae > Macrobrachium > Macrobrachium rosenbergii. The sequence goes on from NC_089744.1 coordinate 10,747,186, forward strand.
TCTATCTAACAATATGTACTGTATACACACACATCTATACACACACACACACACACACACACACACACACACACATATATATATATATATATATATATATATATATATATATATATATATATATATATATATGTATGTATGTATGTATGTATACTCTTACACACACACACAAATATATACATATATATATATATATATATATATATATATATATATATATATATATATATATATATATATATATATATATATATATGTGTGTGTGTATTCAGTGAACTCTTAATTTCTAGATTCCGTAAGGCTTTTGGATACAATTTCAAATGAAAATCTGGAATACAAATTTGGGAGAGAATCGAGGCTACAGGGGACTGACTCTATGCCTTGATTTGAACCCAGGTCAGGAGCAGCAGCTGTTCAGCGTCATACTTCCAACACCGTTATGGTGGAAAGGTTCTGAGGGAGAGGTTCCTGACTTCATTACCAGAACTGGAAAACGTATATCGTATATACTGGAGAGAGAAGACAAGAACTCACTGCATGTTTGCCACTGTTTTTGTGCAGACCTGGTCAATATAATAAACATTCTTACATGTATGAAGGGTGGGGGGAGATGGATCTAGAGTATTGTAATATAAAAAGCCCGAGACTAAAATAAAACTATGACAAGCAAGAATAAAGAAACTGCAAACTTCATCCGGCTACAATTGTCGCCCTCACCTGAGTTTCTTGTTCCTCATTGCGAGGGTTGGTATCGTTCTCGGCTAGCACACAGCTGGGCCCGCGTTCGAATCTCCGACCGGCTAATGAAGAATTAGAGAAATTTATTTCTGGCGACAGAAATTCATTTCTCATTATAATGTGGTTCGGATTCCACAATAAGCTGTAGGTCCCGTTGCTAGGTAGCCAATTGGTTCTTAGCCACGTAAAATAAATCTAATCCTTCGGGCCAGCCATCTCTAGGAGAGCTGTTAATCAGCTCAGTGGTCTGGTTAAACTAAGGTATACTTAACATGAATTTCTGTTTCAGAAACTTCATCGAAGCGCCAGTTTCGCAGACTGTGGGTATAAATAAGGCAGTATGAGGGATGGTCTGGAAATTTCAGCTCAGACTGTGGGTATAAATAAGGCAGTATGAGGGATGGTCTGGAAATTTCAGCTCAGACTGTGGGTATAAATAAGGCAGTATGAGGGATGGTCTGGAAATTTCAGCTCAGATTGTGGGTATAAATAAGGCAGTATGAGGGATGGTCTGGAAATTTCAGCTCAGACTGTGGGTATAAATAAGGCAGTATGAGGGATGGTCTGGAAATTTCAGCTCAGACTGTGAGTATAAATAAGGCAGTATGAGGGATGGTCTGGAAATTTCTGCTAGAGTAAGACTTAATCAGTAAGCATGCAAGTCATAGGAAAGTAATAAATAAACGATTTTTGTTCCCGTTTCGCGTTCTTATAAAAAAGTGACATTTGTTTTAGCGAATGTGATGATCTCAATTTGATTTGCCATGGTATTCAGATCTGATCGTATGTCTCGCTACAGTTATCATACTAATAAATAGTAAAGTTATATATACACGATTCAAGATTTTAATCGCCTAATGTCTTTGTCTGTAATAATGCTTTTATATTTATCCTCAGACAGATAATCTCAGTAAGTGTTCATCATATTCTTTTTCAAATCCATGTCTGGCGGTTTTATTCCAGCACTCTATATTCCATAAATAAACGGATATTTTAACGTTAGATCAAATAATCTGTGAATCAAAACGTCATACTTGATTTTCCTTAGGATAATACGAGAAAACCATAAAAAGCTTACAATCTAAAAATTTAAATCCTTACGTATATCATATAATTCTGTAACAAAGATGCTTCTTGCTATTTCATTCTCAATGTTCGAAAATGAAAACTGATATTTTCTCTATCAAGACTAATACTTTTGGTTATTTTCCACTTTATTTAGTCTCCAATCCCCCGCTGTTGTTGAGAAACCGTACGAGTATATTATTATTATTATTATTATTATTATTATTATTATTATTATTATTATTATTATTATTATTATTATGTATAAAGCCTTCACTTTAATCTTCTAAATATATTATTTTGAAGAGCTGTTTCGCATACAATTTCATTTATTGCAATGTGAACAGAAGCTTAGTGCGTATAGGGTCGCCAGCATTCATCATGAGAATTAAATCGCCACGTTCAAAATATGTATGAGCAATTAAAAATAGGATGGGTGTAATAAGTGATATTTTACTAAAAGGAAAAATGCTGTAGAGGGTTGTGACTCCAAATTGCCTACCACTTGTTAGCAGTAATGAATTTGGTTCTCGAACTTTCAACGTGTCTATCGGTAGCTGCTGCTAATAAAGCCTCTTTCGACAAGTCATGAGGAATATTTGTATATATTAGTGCACATACATACTTAAATACATACATACACACACACACACACACACACATATATATATATATATATATATATATATATATATATATATATATATATATATATATGTATATGTATATGTATATGTATATATATGTATATATGTTGAATGTGCTTATGTGTATGAGTTTTACATAAGTTTTGGCACGTAGTTTCAGTACACTAATATTAATATATATATATATATATATATATATATATATATATATATATATATATATATATATATATATATATATATAATATATATATATACATATATATATCTGTATATAGGCTATATGTATGTATATATATATATATATATATATATATATATATATATATATATATATATATATATTCATACGTTTCTATCTTAAAGTTGTTGGCTCCATGTAAAATCGCTTCTGGTTCTCAGCCAGTCTACTATGGTGAGGTTTCCACCCTCATGCCATTATCCACCATGGCTGATTACTACCGCAGTCGAGCAACTCCCAGAAAACCAGCTCGCTTTTTAGGTTCAAAGTGACCTCATGGATCCGGCGAAAAGCGTTCCAGCTCGCATACAAATCGAAGGCAAGCGTTATCGGGCATCCGAACCCTAAACTATTGGAAATAACTTGTTAACACAATCAGATAGACAACCGGGTTTGTTCTACTCATCACAGCCATAAGTTCTTTGTAACATGAGTTTGAAGACTGAAACTATTATGACAACGACTTCCAGCTTTCTTACACAGTTAGGAAAACCATATGTCAAGAGAAAGCAAAGTTCGAAGTCTTGTTAACATATAACTGGAAAGAAATGGTGATACAAAGCCAAACGGACTTTGGCCTAACATTCAGTAAATAAACTGTTTCAAGGTCAAAGAGAAAAATGTCGTATTTCATTGCATAACAAGCAACAGGCGATAAGTCAGTTTTATAAACGTGCCAGTAAGTCGTTTAGCAAAATCCTTTAGACACTGTAGACTCAAGTCCTATAAACAAGTTCTTGACAAGTCGAAAATTAGTATACGTTGTAATCGAAGAAAGTAACCTGTAGCGGAACGTGATGCAGACACATAGCAAGTTGCAAGCGAAAGTGCTATAAATGAGAAGTGTCTTACACAAAAGAGACATGAATGTTTTATAAATGATCATGAATAAGTGTCAAAAAAAAAGAAAACACTAAGCTCCTCCCTAAGCCTACAGCTACCTGGGAAATACCAACAATATATTAAATAATTCATACGTATAACACTATGTAATAACTAAATGTATTGTATAAGTAGTGCCTTCCAGCAATTAATGATATATACTCTAAATTTCAACATGCACATGAAATTTTTTGCAAAGTATTATATGCCAAACGCTTGAATAAATGTATCGATCTCATCCGAATTCATTTGATATATTACAAAAATTACTTACTTTATTTTTCGTATAAAATTTTTCTAAGTAGTGCCTTATCGTTATTTGGCGGGAAAACCACAGAAAAACTTTAACCAGGTTAAAAGGGGAAACGTTTCTTGCAGAGGAAAGTTACAAGGGAAAGAAAAGGACTGTTTGGGGAAAAACAAACATCTCTCATTGACTTATGTGACGGTAATCTTAAAATATGTTTTCACTGGGCTCCTCCGAAACGTATAGCAGTCAAGTTAAGTTTATGTGGTCAATTTTCTGTTTTAAATATGTCTAAAATGAAAGGTTAAAAATGCATTTTCATCGACTAATTAACTATGAAATGCGATGATTCAGATTTTGCAATTTTCAAAACGTATGTACGAATTTCATGGTGATGAGACTTGCCTCTAAGATAAAATTTAGAAGATACAGTGTATAAAGCATGGAATTTAGGCTGTTACCCACAGAATTGACCGTTACGTTTTCATGCAACATTTGGATAAAATCTGCTAGCGGTATGACAACATCCGAACACAATCCCTGATTTGGGTCGTAAAAAATACACATTTAGAGATTCAATTATTTCTCTTTAATCCGGAGTGAAGTTCTGCTCTGTTGATGAGGTTGTGGAACAGAATAAAGCCGCAGGCTCTTAAACATTCTGTTAACAAGAGAATAACTATTATTAATACACGGTACGTTATGGGATAAAGATATTCTCCATCCAGTGCTTCGTCAAAGGAGGTTACTGCAGCCACATTTGACATTAAGAAGTGAAATGTCAACAGAGGGACATTGTGATGGCGGGGGGTGTTTGTCTATGGCGTTCCTCAAGTCCTCGGGAGATTTAACTGTTTGAGTGAGGATTCTTCGGTACGTACATTTGTGTGTGTGTGTTTGTTTCATGTGTCATGCCCGTGGTTGAAGCAGACCTTGATTTATTTTCGTGTAAAGAGACCTGTTACTGATCATCATTATATACACACTATATATATATATATATATATATATATATATATATATATATATATATATATATATATATATATATATATATATATATATATATATATATATATATATATATATATATATAATATACAAACTCATAAGCCCACTCTCCCATAACTGGTGGCTCAGAGACCGACAATCACTACCACATTTTGCCTTTCGGCTACTGAACCACGGGTGGATTCCATGGTTAGAAAACCTGCTTTAAATACCTACACAGAAAATTCAGCCAGTCGGAACTCGTTCTATACATACACACATACGCACACACACACACGCATGATAGAGAAGATCCCTCCTGGGGATCATGTACAAATATTCAAAATCAAATATACAATTTAAAACAAATATATTACAAATGCTTTATCTGTTAAAAAAAACAACACAGTTGGATTGTATTCGGAAAATACCGAAGTCAAAAAAGGAATATGCAGGGAGAAAAATACATAAGCAAAAACCTGAAATGCCGAAAAAAAAAAGAAATATAGGAAGTAATACACAGCCTTTTCTGTTTGAATCCGACCTAGTTCATCGCAGAAGCCGAAGAGGGAGGAGCGATTCAGGAGGCGAATTGGTGTCAGAAGCAGCAAACGGTGAAGTGAGAAAGTCAGAGAACGCAATAAGAAAGGGAAAGAGAAAAATGAAAGCTTAGCACAACGCAGGTGCGAGGACTGTAATACAAAACTGGAAGAAGAAGAAGAAGAAGAAGAAGAAGAAGAAGAAGAAGAAGAAGAAGGGGGAGGAGGAGGAGGGGGAGAAGGAGAAACTGACCACGAAAAATCTTGTAGGAAAAATATGAAAATGGCCGAGAGGAAAAATGACAATGGAAAAAAGGCAAATCGTAAAACCAGATATAGAAACAAGGAGTAAGGAACGGATATGGAGGATAACATCCTATTTACCATCGAAAGGAGAGAGAGAGAGAGAGAGAGAGAGAGAGAGAGAGAGAGAGAGAGAGAGTCTTTCCCAACAACTGATTTCTTAAAGGGGAAATTCCCCGATGTCCCATTGTCCGCCAAATACAAAAAGACTTTCGCACTTTCCATTTGCAGCCTTTGTTCCAAACCAGAGAGACGACATTTCGAAGGCCGCTGGGTCCTCGTTGGTTGTAACACAAGACTTAAAGTATTCTCTCCTCACTACACTAATTCACCAAGCGCCTCGACCGTTTACATAGGAAAATGAGGAAGGTAACATTTTTCGTACCATTTAGGTGGGACACCGAAATTTGCCCATAATTTGAGAGTTCTGTTATGGCTTTACTTTTGCACGCCAACTTTCATTTGTCTTCTTATGTAAACAACAAACCTTTCTGCTGACTCTGTGACCCGATAATGGAATTTTATATGCTACATCTGGATCTGTCGAGTATACAGACTAAAATGCTTGTTATTTTTAGTTTTTCAAGGAAGGTTCATGATAAGGATAACTCAACGATGCATCGGAGAACAGGCACTGTAATGACAGTTCCTGGTAAAACACTTGTGACTGATTCGGCATCAATCAATATAAGAGTACTTTTTTCCCTATGACTTTTAGGATTACATTGCAATAATTGAATTCATCTTTGACAGACTTTACAGCAATGCAAAACAAATCTGGAAAAAAAGGTGAGCATCTTGAAAGCAACATTTATTATAGTTTTAATAAATGCTGTCGAAGGGTTACTAAAGAAAGCCACCGTTGAGTTTGAAATCCAGGTAACTCAGGTAGATGCCCGAAACTGACTGGGCTCAACGATACTCGGTTTAGCTCGCAACTAAATACTCATAAAACGATGATCGTTTTTCTTTGCGTGACACGATTATTTATTAAAAGAACGCCAGGAAAACTGTCTCGAAGCTTCACATAATAAACTAGATATAAATGAAAAGTTCATCGACTTTTTCCCCCATCACCAATACGGAAAAAGAAAATATTCTGTTTTTACTTTCTGCGTGATATGTGTGCCTTGCACTTTATTTGTTTTTGGCATATCACCTATTTTTCTTTCCATTCGACTCCCTTAACCTTGTTTGCCTTTGCAACGCCATCACCAGTATTTCTCGGCGCTATTTTCCGCTTTCAATTTGATATCGTTACTTATTTTTCTCCATTTGAGATATTGCCAGTGTCTTTAGAGTTCCACTTTACGTTTAACACCATCGCCTCAATTTTCTTCTTCTTGGCAAACTTATCCTGGCTGTTCTTATCAAATCATTCAATTTTTTTTTTTTTAACTTACATTATCTCTTTATTTATCTATTAATGCTTTTGCTTTCCATTCACATTTTGGCTACTTTTTAGTAGATTTTGACTTCTCTAATCTCTTAAGGATAAAAGTTAAGTATACCTTAGTTTTACCAGACCACTGAGCTGATTAACAGCTCCTCTAGAGAGGGCTGGCCCGAAGGATTAGACTTATTTTACGTGGCTAAGAACCAATTGGTTACCTAGCAACGGCACTTACAGCGTATTGTGGAATCCGAACCACATCATAGCGAAAAATGAATTTCTATCACCGGAAATAAATTCCTCTAATTCTTCATTAGCCGGCCGGAGACTCGAACTCGGGCCTAGCGAGGGCTAGCCCACAACTCTACCGAGTCGCCCAACGAGGAACTCTTAAGGATAAGTTTAAATAATGTCTTATTTTGAATACTGTCATATGCTACTAGGCTTTATCACCACATCTGTCAACATCGCCTATTTCTTACTTTCCTTGAACATTTTTGCTAATTCCCCACTTATGGAGGGATTATGGTGTTATTGCTCTTACTGCCATTCTTTTTCTTCTACTGGATTTCATCTTTAATAACTGACAGATCCGGAAACAGATCTCCGACAAGGAAAACACGATGCAACCGTGGTGAGGGAACGAAGCAGAACCTCCTAACCCATCATCCATCTCATGGATAAAAAAAAAACACTAAAAAAAGTTCAAACACTCCAGTTCATTACGATCCACTGAATGCAATACTTTTAATGTGCTGTCAGAATCTCTCAAGTCTAGTTTTAGTACAACTGCAAATGTAAAATTTGAGGTGTAAAATGAACAGAATTGCTTCAGAAACACTAAAATCACATCTACGCATGACATATATTTTAAAATTACTAAATAAATTTATCTTTTCTTCAAACCTTTTCCACATTTTTCATTCCTAATGAGATTCGCTAACCCATTTTACCTTCATTTTGAGAAATTTATATAATAATTTTTACTTTGAAACCCTAGCATTTTTTTTTTATTCATTATTGATTTTCCATCTTTCCTCACTACTAATGTTTTCATTTACACTAATTTCCATTTGACTCCCTTACCTATATCAGCCGTCCTTATGACATCGGTAATTATATTTACGTACTGTTTGACAAGAGTGCCTTTTTTTCCTCTTGCTTGATAACATAATTCGTTTTTAATCTTGAATATACCGGGACACAAAACGTATTTTGGGTGTTTATGTCGCCTCGTCCTATTTTTTTATACATGAAAAACATAACTGAATACCATTGCCTATTTATATTAGCCTTCATTGCAGTCATATAATGACGTTTGTTCCACATACGTTAGCCTTTGCTTATGGAAGAAACAAACGTGAAGATTAAACATGAAAAAAACGAGAAATCATTCCCTTTTAACTGGAGAGCCAGAAAGTTAAGTATACCTTAGTTTTACCAGACCACTGAGCTGATTAACAGCTCTCCTAAGGCTGGCCCGAAAGATTAGACTTATTTAACGTGGCTAAGAACCAATTGGTTACTTACCAACGGGACCTACAGCTTATTGTGGAATCCGAACCACATAGCGAGAAATGAATTTCCATCACCAGAAATAAATTCCTCTAACTCTTCATTAGCCGGCCGGAGAGTCGAACTCGGGCCTAAGGAGTGCAAGGCCACAACGCTACCGACTCTCCCAAGGAAGAGCTACTGGAGAGCCAGAAATCCTCTGAAATCCAGACGAACGTCTTTAGAAAATTTAAGTTGAAACTAAGATTTCTTTTTGAGGCAGTTACAGCGATTGAGGGCGGTCCATGCGGGAGGTCGCGGACGCAAGGGAGAGGGGTTAAGAGGTTTTTGTGGCTGTGTTGTGGGGAGGTGTGTCGGTGGCATTCAGGTAAGCCTTTGAAGTGGGGCAATCAGGTCTACAGAGGTGTCTAAGAGTCATTAAGGTAGGTCCAACTGCCTTGTTCCTAAAAGCGGTTTCACTTACAACTCCTGAAGTGGACCCATTCAATGTATGTGACCTTTGTGGCTTGGCTCTCTCTCTCTCTCTCTCTCTCTCTCTCTCTCTCTCTCTCTCTCTCTCTCTAATGATCATCTGAATATATATATGACAATTTTAACTTATGTATTACCTGATTATTGAGTAAATGAAATCCAGTTTCCCGGAATTTTTGTTGCTATTTATACTTAGTACATTATGCAATACTGGTGTGTATTTTCAGAATGCTTCCAGAAACTATGCAAATACGATTCATTACGTATCAGTAACGTTAAATTTTCAGGATTCAAGATCTTTCAACATAGTAATGAAAGTCAAACCAGAGAATGCAGTGATAACATCGAATCGCCACATATCCGAGATTAACAACAAGCGGTTCAGCATTTCAGGACGTGAAGTTGCCGCCTGTGGTTTATAACATGTGTGACACGTGTCACCACCATCAGGAGTTTTGACTGCAAACATATTCAGTTGCACAGTAGATATCAAAACTAATAAATATTGGCCTTTTAATAGACATCCGATGGCTATTGCGTTCGGTTTTGAAGGCTTTTGTCCGTGAGACACTCTAATTCTCCAAATTACAGATAGGCGAAATTTGGAAATATGATCAATCAAGTTACAAAAGAAACTGAATGTTGAAATTTTCCTTTAACTCCTGTGATTCAGGATTGATTTCGGGTCCACTAAAAATGCATCGGAATTTGACAGACATACGGACAAACGAGCTGAAACGAAGCACTGTCTTGGTAGTGCAACGCCCTAACCACTAACATTAATTTTCTTCCAACTCCGCTTTGAATCCCACAAGGGAAGGAGAATTCCTTTGTTCATTTCCCTTCAGATTTTAAAGCTTCATTACACTACACTATGTTTATGTATATATATACATATATAACATATATATAATATATATACACATATGTATAAACATATATACACACATATATATACAATATATATATATATATATATATATATATATATATATATATATATATATATATATATATATATATATATATATATATATATGTATGTATGTGTGTGCGTGTGTACGAGAGTAACAGGCAGTTTGTCCGTGTAACAGTTATCTTTACATACTTTAATATTTGTTTCTACGAAGTGGATCTACCGTTTCCTTGTCGGTGACGCCCAACTATTTTTCCTGGGCCTCTTTTTTCTTCAAGATTCAGCTTGGGTAAGACAACCGTGTTGGTTGAGCTCCTCACTTTTCATTACATAAACGTAAACAAAATCAACAGATTTAATCTGAATCCTTGTCTTTTCGAATTTATGTTTTTCTAATTAGTACATGCAAACAATGAATAAAAACTTTGCAACAGAACCTAAAAGGAGAAATGGGTTGCTGGAATTCAGTCCTTCTAGGTCTCTTTAATCTGCTTCTTGAAACTGAAAGACTGGGATTTAATTTTAAAGAGAAATTTGCATACGGTTAGATTTAAACCATAGCTTATCGAGGTATTGTCATCTAACGAAAAAAATTGGTTTTATTTTACCTAAGATGTAAAATTCAAGTATTTGGGAATTTTCTACAATGCTAAAAACTACCCTCTTCAGGGGATATTCCCAACGTAGCGTGAACTTGATATTAAGCGACGTTTGTAGCTTCATGATTATATATATATATATATATATATATATATATATATATATATATATATATATATATATATATATATATATATATATATATATATATATAGAGAGAGAGAGAGAGAGAGAGAGAGAGAGAGAGAGAGAGAGAGAGAGAGAGAGAGAGAAATCATATAAATGTCAATATTTTTTCCCACTTCAATTTTCTGGCTACTAATTCTGTTAGAAAGGAAATTCTGTGAGGCGTAATAAGGAGAGAATGTTGATTTTCTTCATGATAAACACAGTACCCACGATGCCTAATGATAAATTTTGGGATAACCATGCTTTCCTAAGTAACATATGAACTCTCCAAAAGTAACAACTAACACAATGTTAACAAACCCACTTGACATTTAGAAACAATAGATTTAATAAATTTAGAGACAGCTGCGGACGTCCAGATGCGCTTTAGAAAAATGCACCTAATAAGAATAAACGTCTTATAAAATCCTCGGGTGGCTGAGAAGTCTCGTTTAAACATTTCATGTTTCTCAGGAAAAAGAAAATAGCAGCTGATCCGTGACACCAATTATCTCCTTTAAGAGGGTGTACTTTTTCAGAACTTGTCAGATTTAAGGAGGTTACGAAATACCGCGTTTCTTTTCCAGTTGTTTAGTAGTAGAATTACAAGTTTTCATTTATATATTGTCTTCTGAAATCACTTTAATCCCTTGAAAATATATATTTGTTTAGCCCTAGGAGAGCTGTTAATCAGCTCAGTGGTCTGGTAAAACCATTTACGGAACATCTGGCTTCCATTTCGGAAATGATACGTTTTACGAAATATACCTTTCTTCATCACAATATTTTCTACAGTTTTACTCCTGGATACAAATAAATGTCTTGTTGCATATCTAGAAAAAATTATTTTTAGTTAGTACATAAACCTCTCATTGAGTGAGTGCAAAAGCTAAACAGCTAAAGAGTATCAGCTGTAAAGTTTAGCGACAATTCATAACTGGATGCCATTTTGAAACCACCTTCCAGGCACCTAATTACAAGGGCAGTGTAAATTAATTTCCCTCCCTTTAGCTGACGTAAAGATTTTTTTACTTGTGAACATGCTGATAATTATTGAAAATTTATATTTACTGGTATGTGTGTATATATATATGTATATATATATGTATATATATATGTATATATATATATATATATAATATATATATATACATATATATATAAATATATATATATATATATATATATATATATATATATATATATATATATATATATATATATATATATATATATATATATATATATTATATATATATATATATTAAATATAGATATATTGTTAAACTAGATCACTTGCAATTGTTCTGTGCATTAATACAATTAATTGCCTAGCCTCATTTAAACAGAATGGTATCTAGTGGAGATTTTTAGTTAAAAAAAAGTTACAAGCTTCCAAGGACTGTCTGTCTCCATTGTCTGGTAGCAGTAGCCTTTAAATGTGTAGTAGCAGTACCCTTTAAATGTATATATATATATATGTATATATATATATATATATATATATATATATATATATATATATATATATATACATATATATATATATACAAATGGTTACATAAACAGACAAATGGTTATATAAAAAAAAAAGGAAGTTGGCTTGCGAAAGAATTCTTAAAACAGCTCGCAAAATATGAGCAAATTCTAGGAACCTCATCTGCAATGATAAGAATGCGTTGCTTTCTCCTTCTTTAGTGGAAAGTGTTGGTGAATTTTTGTAGTAAGGAGATGATACTCTGAGTAAGGGTTGTGTTTCAACTAACGAGGACCCAGCGATCTTCGAAATGTCGCTTCCTTGGCTTGGAACAAAGGCTGCAAATGGAAGGTGCGAAAGCCTTTTTGTATATGGTGGACAATGGGACATCGGGGAATTTCCCCTTTAAGAATCCAGTTGTTGGGAAAGACTCTCTCTCTCTCTCTCTTTCCATGGTACTTAAGTTGCTCTTCGTAACCTGGCCTTATTCCTCATTTCTCAACCTGATTTTGCAGTTTCAGATTATACCAATGACATTCTTCTTCTCGAGCATATTCCTTTTATTTTCCCTCTGGACTTTTCGTATTCCTTTACCCCTCTTCTTCTTCTTCTTCTTCTAAGTTTTATGGTAAACGTCTCGCACCTGCGTCGTATTAAGTTGTGTTTTTTTCCCTCTCCTTTTTCCGTTTGGTTCTTCTGAGCGCAGCAATTCGCTTCCTGAATTTGCCTTTTTCGCTCTCTTCGGCTTTTGCGATAAACTAGGTCGAATTTAAACAGTAAAACCTCGTGTCTTACTGTATACATTTCTTTTCTCTTCGCATTTCAGATTTTTGCTTACATATCCATATTTCTTCCCTCGTATGCCTTTTTTGATTTAGTCTTTTCTATATATACACAATCTGATGGGGCTATTTTGTACCAGATGAAAAAATCCGCAATAAACTTATTTTTAATTGTATAATTAATTTTGGATTCCCAAAGGTATCATCTGTGTTTTATAAGTATGAGTATATATATATATATATATATATATATATATATATATATATATATATATATATATATATATATATGTGTGTGTGTGTGTGTGTGTGTGTGTGTGTGTGTTTGTTTGTTTGTGTATTTGCACTTCTAAAAACTAAACTTTATGTATACACACACACACACATATATATATATATATATATATATATATATATATATATATATATATATATATATATATATATATATATATATATATATATATATATATATATATATATATATATATATATATATATATATATATATATAATGTATAGACATGTGTGTGTAAGTGTGTGCGTGCGTGTGTGGGTAATTCTAAATACGAAATACCTCTTTCCTCTCTTTTCCCCAACCTGTGAAAATATAGCTGGAATAAACTGAGTGAGTTTCATAAAACGAATACATATTTTGCCCAGAACACCTCTACATACACGTTTTTAAACTTTAACGTTACCATTTACGACAAATGGACTCTACAGGGCCAAAAGTTAGGAGAGAAACGAGACTCCTGTACAAGTGGCAAATGAGGTTTATCGTTGTTTATCAATGTGGGAATTTGTATACCTATCATAAATGCTGGAAAAAGGACAGGAAGTATACGAAATGCCGAGACGATTCTTCAGCTTAGGAAGAAGGTTTGTGTGGAAATACGGATCAGAGCGGTGATGTTCTTAGGTCACTTGGAGAGAAAAGAAGATGTTATATACATTATTATGAGGTGTGATTCAGTAGGTTTGAGAGAAATGCAGAGATGGGAAAAAAAAAGGAAGAGCTTGAACCAGGCGGATTTAACACGTACTGTGCAAAACGACAGTTGAGTGGCGCAGTGGGCAAGGACTTTTAAAGAGCTGAATTTTCTGTGTAATTATATAAAGCAAGGTTTCTGAGCACAGAATCAGTTCTGGGATAAGTACCTTAAAGGCAAAAGTTCTTGGTAGGGACTGTCGGTTTTTGAGCCACCAGTGATGGGAGAATGGGCTAAGATGTTATGTATTATATATATATATATATATATATATATATATATATATATATATATATATATATATATATATATATATATTATAAGGTGATTTTATTTTTATAACCATTTTATAAGTGTTTGTGATGTCTCTGTGTAAATTTTTGATTTTTGCTTACAAGATTCTTCATTTGTTGTGAAGACGTGATTTTCTTACAGATATGTTGTGTGTTATGTAAACTTATGATTCTGTGGGATATTTTTCCTCTTATGTTTAATCTTTTGAAATTGTATTTTGAAAAGCTTATCAGATGGTCGCTATATCCTGTCTGCCGAGAGAAAGAGTGGAGGCTCGCTTTTCTGTTTGTCCAGGTGGCTAAGGGAAAAAGCATCCACTTTGTTATCGTGACGAACTGTCACCCAGTCGGCGAGTCCCTGTTATATCTTTAGTCCTGTGTGCTTATTCCATCTGTATTAACTCTGCCTATGCCTATTCTGTTCGTAAACTAAGGAAGAGAGATAGAGGAATAACAGATAAGTGCTGTCATTTTGTATCTAATGTGTGCCCAGCTGCCCCAGGCTGACAAAAGATTTTTGTGAACCCTGGCCAGGAAGTGTCAGTCATGAGATACGGCCAGTTTCGCTTCGAAGCGATCGTGTGTACGAGTATACTTTGTATACGTGTGTGTAGGTGTATTCATACATGTGTATTCTCTGTGAACACCTATGTGTATTCTCAGTCTACAAGACTTAAATCTACAGTGTCTTCTTAAAGACAGATCAGTCTACTGGCAAGGGTCAATAGAGGCAGAACCAGACCTCTCTCTCTCTCTCCTCTCTCTCTCTCTCTCTCTCTCAATAGTCCCTATATTATAATGGGAGTGACAGAAAATATTCATTGTAAAGCCCTGTTAAACTCACCCCAGGAGTGTGTTAATTTTGTAGGAGGTGTTCAGGAATATTTTGTACAAGTGTTGAAGAGGAGATATATATTGGTGTAATGTTTACTAAAGGTAATGTGGTGAATATTGAGTTTTGTTAATATTCTTGGTAAAAGAGAATTGTTGTGTTTGAATAATTCTTAGAAAGATAAGTCTAACTTTTTTTTTATTAGGAAAGTTATATAAAAGATTGAAGTAGTTTTTAAACACATTATTGGTGATTGTGGTATTTTCATTTTTGTGTATTGCATTCTTATATGTCTGTGCTATCATATTATTGTGATTTTATTATTGCCGTGTTTTGCTGGTGATTTCTTAGCATTTTGTCAGTGCCTACCTGTTATAGAGATTTTTGGAGAATGTTATGTGGATTTCAACCAGTAATATTTTGGTGACTGTTTGTAATTGTTGAAATAGGTAAATGCTTGGCTCTTAAGTGATAGTTAATAGTTTGATTCTTACATAATCAGATTGTTTTCTTGATAAAGCAAAGTTTTGTGAATTAAACTTGATTAAGAGATACTTAAATCTTACACTGTTGTCAATTAACAGTAAATCTTTTGAGATTGTAAACTTTACATATAACTTTTGAACTTAGAAATAAACCTGTTTGTTAAAGTTTTTAAAACATATCGTTTCATTTTGATTACCAGTACTTACAGACATTAATGAGTGTGTATAAGGTAAGTGATGTATATGTTGTTCACCTGAGACTTATCTAGGTAAAATAGAACCAGAGAGACAGCTACAGTGCTGATTGAAGTGAAACTCATATTCCATTAATCTGGATATAACTAAATAATTGTTACCTCATCCATAACTTGATAAAGTTACATTGATTTTCTCCAGTGATAAGTAAGTTTATGGGATCATTGTACCTTTAGTGATTCAATCGACGCTTTGTTATAAGGTTTCAAGTATCTGGTCGACGTGAGGTAACTTTTGGTTTTATCATTTGCACAACAGATTTGTTGACCTATTTGTGTAATAACCAGGTGCTTGAACACTTCGTAACAATATATATATATAATATATATATATATATATATATATATATATATATATATGTATATATATATATGTATAATATATACTGTATGTATATATATATATATATATATATATATATATATATATATATATATATATATATATATATATATATATATATATATATATATGTGTGTGTGTGTGTGTGTGTATATATATATATATATATATATATATATATATATATATATATATATATATATATATATATATATATATATATATTAATATAGATCAGTAACAGGTTCTCTTGGATGAAAATAAATCGCGGCTCCTTCAAATACAAGCATCAAACATGAAACAAAGACACTAATACCCAAGTGTACGTACCGAAGAAGCTTCACTAAAACAGTTAATCCTTCCGAGGGCGTCAGGAATGCCATTGACAAACACCTCCAGCTATCACAAAGTCCCTCTGTTGACATTTCACTTCTTAATGTCAAGTCTGGCTGCAGTAACATCCTTTGACAAAGCTCTGGACGAAGAATGTGTTTATTCCTTAACTTAACGTGTATTAATAATGCCCATTCTCTTGTTAACAGAATATTTAAGAGCACGCGGCTTTATTCTACTCTGCATCCAAGTAAAATGAATATATCAATAAAACATATCTCCACTACGGATTAGAGAAATAACCGAATCACATAAATATATAATGTTTACGACTCAAACTAAGAATTGTGTTGGACTGTTGTCATACAAGTAGTAAATTTTTCTAAACATTTCATGAAAATTTAATGGTCCATTCTTTGGATAAAAGACCAAATTTCATGCTTTGTATCTTAAATCATTTTCCAAATTTATCCTTACTGGTAAGTCTTATCAACATGAAAACCGCACATACGCTTTGGCAGTTGCAAAATATGAATCAACGCATTTTGTATTTCACTTTAAATGTGTCTCGAATCGAAAATTGAACACAAACTACCTTTGACTGCCATGCAATTCGGAGGAAGGGTCCCAATTAAAACATCTTTTATGATTACCGTCACATAAGAGTCAACGAGACAATGTTTATGTTTCCCAAACACTTCATTCTTTACTCTGCATATCTTCCGCGCACGAAACGTTTCCCTTTTTTTAAGCCGGTTAACGTTTTGTGGTTTTCCCGTCAACAACGAAAAGGTACTGCTTTTGAAAATTCTATGCGGATTAATGAAGTTTCTATACGGATTAATGAAGTGAGCGCAAAATTTTGTATGCATATTGAAATTTACATCATATATTAGTAATTGTTTGAAGGCATTATTTATACAATACACCGTGCTCGTTCATAGTCTTATACATATGAATTATTTAATTTATGCCGGTATTTTCTAGGCAGCTGTAGGCGTACGCAAGACCTTTTTTTTTATGTTATCTCTCTCTCTCTCTCTCTCTCTCTCTCTCTCTCTCTCTCTCTCTGAGAAAATGTTGGTGAAAAAATCCTGACTTTGGCTATACATTATTGAATTGCTGAGGCTGCAGTATAAAAAAAGGAAAAGTAGGCAGAAGGAGAGACGCTCATTGAAAAGCTTCCTATTCACATGTTTATCTCCATCGGTCCTTCGGGAGAGTCTTCCAAGATGCCGTAGAAGTTTAGGACGCGCTTGAACTTCCTGAATGGATATAACACGGTGTAGCTTAGTCAGTTCATGACTAAGCATGTTCATTCATACTAAGGAGGAAAGGACACTCTTTCCTCGTGTGATAATAATAATAATAATAATAATAATAATAATAATAATAATAATAATAATAATAATATCGGTCTGTTGACAATATGTTACTCCGTGATTTTTATAGTTTCGTTTGTGACATTAAATATTCATAACTCTTTTTCCAAGACACTTCTCATTTACGGCACTGTAGTTTGCAGATTGCTGCACGTTTGCATCAAGCTCCTCTGCAAATTACTGTTTCTTCGTTTACAACACACTAATGTTCTACTTGTCAGCAACTTGTTGACAGTACTTTAATTTGTTGTATCTTTTGTATTGCCTGTGACATTGTTTATGTCCACAGGATTTTGCTGAATGATTTACATGCATGTTTAAAAAAACATCACGCGACTTATCGTCTGTCGTTTGCTGTGTAGTGAAATACGACATTTTTCTCTTCGGCCTTGAAACAGCTTATTTACTAAATGTCAGTCCTGTCGTGTTTGGTTATGTATCGCCATTTCGTTCGAATTGTTCTTAGTGAACACACCTTCAAACTTTGCTTACTCTCGACTTGTTGTTTTGCTCATTATTTCAGAAAAGCTGGAAGTCATTTTCATAATAGTTTCAGTCTTCAAATTTATCTTACCCAGGACTTAATGCTGTGATGAGCTGTGAGTTACGCCCAAGTGAGTGTTGTTCCTTTTTATTTCACTTCCTCTTCCTCATCCTCTTTTGACACTTCATAGCCACCTGTTCGCCCAACTGGTCCCTCTGCACCTTTCACACATTTTGTTTTCACATCATTGCAAATTTTTTTAATCTACTGACTTCTTCCTCAGTAATCATGCATATTATAAGTTACCTGAACTCTCTTTGCCTCTGCGTGTAACCACTGACAAAAATAAATAAATAAAAACAAATGAAATAAAAAAATAAAAAAAAGTTAAATAAAAATTAATAAAAAAAAAAACATACTAGGTTATAAGAATGTATCAGAAATTGTTGAACTAAAATCAGTCATCAAAAAGAGAGCAAAATTCCCAAAAATATTGTATTTAAATTTAAAAGATTTTATTTTTGCTTTTTATGTTTTATACATTTTCCTATTTTTAGTTGATTTTTGAAATAGACTTTCCTTTAAATATGGATTGTTTTTAACTTTTTTTAATAAAACACGGGTATAAGAATATATCTGAAAAAGTTAAACTAAATTCATTGATCATAAAGAGGGCAAAATTCCCAAAAATATTGTATTCAAAATTGACATATTTTTTTTAAACTTTTTATGTTACATTCTTTTTCATTTTTTTAGGTGATTTTTGAAGTTGATTATTTACCTAAAATATTCGAATTTTGTTGTAAACCCACCCATTCACGAGGCCTTTTTAATAAATCTACTTCATTCGGGAACCTCAGGAATGAGTTCGGCAAAGCATCGTATTAACAGAAGTTACTAGGAAGGCTTCGCATTACTTACCAAAGGTTGCAACTTGTGTTTGGTCGTACATTTGCAAGTTATATTTATGTTTTGGCGATTGCGAGTGTGTGCAAGTGCTCCGGATAACTCAAATTAAATCAAACAAATTTACTTGAGGAAGAATTAAGTGTCAGATAGCTTACTAGCATAAACAATCACAAAAGAGTAAGGGGTGTAAGTCTAAGATAAAACTGATATCACTAACTAGAAAAAAAGACGTTTGAAAGAAAGATGTAAATGAAAAAGTTTGACAGAGCCTGGCTATATACTAAACGCAGGAACCTGAAAAAGGGAAATGTAAAGGAAGCGGGAAAACGTATATAAATGAAGATTAAGATATAGAAATTAACAGAGAATCATGAAATAAATCTGCTTAAGTAATGAGAAGAATCTGGTGAAGTTTATGTGACGCAAGATAAAGGCCAACAGATTTATTATGAACTTTTTTTAAGATCTGGGATATTGCGCATCATGATGAAAGTCTGGCCAGGGCATATAATTATCTAACGCTTACGGAAGAAGCAACGAACCACAGGAATCGTACTTGTAAAAATCCCAGCATGCTCAAAGAGCAAAACGAAGACGGCAAGTAACTGAAATCCTGACGAAGCTGCAATTTGCCTCTCGATTGTCTTGGGTCAAATCAGGGAACTGAATGATGAAATGTTTACAAGGAGGAAAATAAAAGAAGCAGTTGACCAGTCCAGACTCAGAGGCAGTTAGATAGATACCCGGCAAACTCTGAAAAAGACAGAGGGCACATTCGTCTTCAGGTCTGCTGACACTGTAGTTACAGCAGCGGAGAAGCCAAAATTAGGAAGCCGTTTCGTGACATTACGATCGTCTGTATGGGTCAAGGAAAAGACAGTTACATATTCGCTGAGTTTTTGCAAGAGAAAAATGAAACAAACTGGATGTGAAGTAAGCCCCAACTAGATATCAGGATACTGTAATTTATTCTCGCCACGAAATTTAAATTTTCCCCATGAAATCCCTAATTTAATCAGTCAGGGTTCTATTTCTCCCCACCATTTTCCTGTCAAGAGCCCTAATTTTGCATATGAAAACCATAATTCTCTGATGAAGCTAGTCCAGAATCATCCCTATTGAAGCAAGATAACGACAGTTTCGTTGTTTTCGCGATGGATAAAGTGAAACCCTTCCTCTTCACGTGTGTATTTTCGTTCAGGTATTCAAACTATTTTATATTTGTGTTAGGTGTTACAAAAAACTTTTCTGCTGCCGCTTGTAAAACACGTACAACATTCTCAGCACAACACAGAAATAATCGAGCGTGTTCCTTTTCATAGGCTTGATTTTGGTTTCTTTTGGTTCCATTACAAAATACATGATCGCATATGTAAGCTGTTTATTGGAGTACGTATCCACACTTGTATATACAGCTGCTTATGCAATCAGTCATTTGTATGTGTACAAGCATTTGCGCACATGTACACTCACTCAAATGTGCACTAACTTCCACTGGTCCTATTGCGGTGAGAATATCTTATATTCTAAACGCAGTTCTTACTATCAAAAGCCCATTTCTATCTTTGGAATCCTTACATTTCCTTATGAAAAGTACAGTTCTTTCTGTCAACACAATATTCCCTAGTAAACCTAATTTTTCTCCATCACTAATTCATAAAAAACTAGTTTTTTTTTATCAAATCCCATATCATCCAAATGAAAAACCCAAACTCTCCGTTTAAAGAACCCGTTCATACATGTGAAAACCCACTTCTCATTCATTGAACCTGCCATTTATTTCCCTAAGGGAGCCTCAATTATCCCTTATTGTAGATCCTGTTCACCTAACGTTGATTTAGGTATATACATAAACAGGTAATTTATGATCAGATGATCTCTCAAAACGTGAATTCCTCTCTTGTGAGGTTAGTGAAAATTATCGTTTTCGTGTGTTAACGTTCATTTTAAAGAATAGTGAATTATTCACCATTTAACTAGCTTCATTCATTTAATGGTCATCTTTCAGTCTAGGAAATTTGTCGGTTATGATGCAGATCTCAACCCGATATAATTTGGCAGCAAGTAGCCTCTCGTTCAGAGACACGTCAACACGAGGACGTGCTTTGCAACACAACGAATTGGTTAGTATTCCAGTATTGATCGCAGTTCATTTGTATGCGTCGCTGGAAGTTAGTGTGAAGCTCTGTTGAGAGGCATTAGTAAGTGACAAGCTGTTTTAGACCTCACCCTGAATTTCCTTGTAACAGTTTTGTTCATGTCTTATAAAGCATAACACATTTGGTTAGAAAACGACTCTATTTGAGAGGTAATAAAGATATTGTGAAGTAGAGAGAGGACAATGAGTGTAGTATATATGTATATGTGTATATACATATATATATTTATATATATATATATATATATATATATATATATATATATATATATATATATATACATACACACATATATATATAGAGAGAGAGTATATTTGTGTAATATATATATATATATATATATATATATATATATATATATATATATATATATATATATATATATAAATATATATATATAAATATACCTTATACCTTTCAAGTGTAACAACTACAGTTTACTTGTAATAAAATCCACGTACAGAATAGCCAACGCCCAGCTTTAAATATCATAAAAGGTACCTTGGACCGAGTTTGAGTCTGTACGTGATGTCCCTAGAGTTGAGACTTACCGCCCCGACACTCTCGTATGTTACCGTTATTTTTATTACGGTACGGATACAAATAAATATATATATATATATATATATATATATATATATATATATATATATATATATATATATATATATATATATATATATATATATATATATATATATATATATATATATATATATATATATATATATATATATATATATATATATGTGCGTGTGTGTGTGTAATGTTGTATTTGAACACGTTGACACTTAATTAAACCCGAAGGAATCTCAGGTCGCCGGCAATTCTTAAGAGAACACATATGTAAAATATGTTGCCACATACCCAATTTGATATATTGAAAAATACTGAATGTTTTATGTTAAATATTTTATGATCATGCTCCAGTGACCTTTGTATCATCTTTAGTGTAAACTATATATTGTTAAATTGGTCTTCTGTAATAATTGAAAAAAACCATACGAGGTTACCAGCGTGCATAGGCGAGAGGAATTGATGGGGAGAGACTGCCTCAACAAGCACCCCCATTTTGCACTTTTTATAATAAATAGACTAGTTGAGTCTCATTTGATTCACCACCATCCTTATATATATATATATATATATATATATATATATATATATATATATATATATATATATATATATATATATATATATATATATATATATATATTTTATAAATATTCTGCTGTTCACCCTCTCTGCATTATTATATAAGAATATCATTCTAACAAAGACAGGAAGGCGTCTCTGTCGAAGCTAACTGTTCAGAAGTAGGCTGTGGGATTTCAAAAAATTAACGTCTTTAGTAGCTGACAATGTAGCATTAGGGTCCGAACCCATAGGGAGAGTTTCACCTAGTAACCTCTATTGAAGGTGGTCTTAAGCTTCCTTTCCCTCTGTCCTATGCATGTGGTGATGTTTTGTCAAATTTTCAGACTACCCGAGGCACATAGGCATACCAACGCAAAAAACAGCCCAGGACTCCTGTTTTGACCTGAGACGGGTCAGAGAGAAACTTGCTACTGCGCGAGACACACGCTTGCCCTCTCACTGTTTCACTGGTACTAGTGAGACGAAACGGTTGTTTTCAAGACTTCTGATCATCAGTTGCATGAGCAAGCAACCCACGTCAACGGTAAGTTTGAAATTTGCCAAATTTTCTTCAAGTTGCTAGTATCTCTTCTCTGTATTTCCATTTTCCTTTGTTTTCACCACTTCACCACCATCTACGAGAACCTGGTAAAACCATATTTCTTTTATGAAGTCTAGTGTAAGAATAATTAATATTGCCTAGTGACTGTGTAAACTATTCCCATGCAGTGAGTAGGAAATAGTGTCTCGATCCCATTGTTCAGAAGTGAAAGCCTTCAATATAAACTGCGTGCTATATCTACCAGCATAGACATCCGTTGTGTTATAATTTTACTTGGAGCAAGGGGAAACTTGACTGTGTCCGACGTGGGCGAAAGCTCATGTAATTTCCTAGCTATCACCACACATTCTTTCTTTGTCGGGACCAATTGGGAAGTAAGGGGTTTGATGTAATCCATTTGTTGCAGAGTAATCCGTTATTCCATATATTGTTTTCCTCCGACTGACGACCTTATTCAATTAAGTATTTGTCTGTCTTTGAGGTTAAATTTTAGCTTTAATTGACAGGTTACATGTGCCATTGGCGACGCAGGGCCCCATAAATTACATCAATTCATTAATAAACTCATCAGCCAGGCCCCACACGTAACAATATATATATATATATATATATATATATATATATATATATATATATATATATATATATATATATATATATATATATATATATATATATAATATATATATTACTAGAACCAAAGTGAAAGCCAAGGTATAAGGAGCAACCACGCGGAAGAGAGGAGTTTTTGGTAAGTCCTGGACATACAGAACGAGGGAATACTAAAAATTCGTATAAAATAAGTATAACTGTGTTAGTCAGACGCCTGCGTCGGTGAGAATTTAAATCCCGATGACAATACAACCTTGCATAATCAGTAGGTCAGCAGTGACCTCTATTGACCCAACAGTGTTCTCCCAGTATCTCAGAATTTGTACGAAAATATTCGGATTTTTCAGACCTTCTTTGACTCGGTAAAATAAGTTAATAACTCTACAGATTTTTCAAACCTTCTTTGGCTCGACAGGATATCACGTTCAATTACGTTAGCTACAATCATAAATCGGTTACAGCTTCTGTCAAAACTAAAAAGTATAAAATTAAAAAACATAAAAAAAGTTTTAAAACATGCTTTAATTAAAATGTGCTAAAAATTTTGAGACACACCAGGATTTTCTTACAATTAATCAGGTCAACAAAACTAAAAGCGCAGGCAACAAACTGGAAGGAAATGCTACAAGAAATAAAAAATATATATATTTCTTTTTTTTATAGCATTTCCTTCCATGTTTGGCTCCCACGCTTTTATTTTTGTAAACGTGATTACTGTAAGAAAATCCTGTGTGTCTCAACAAATTATTCTTTATTTTTTTGTGCATTTTAATAAAAGCATGTTTTAAAACATGTTTTTAGAGAGATTATTCTCTCTTTGTTTGTTGAAGTATTATTCCCTGTCTTGGTGTCAGCAAACTCCCGAGCCCTTCATCTTTTAGACTGAATTGCTTGAAATCGAAGCTCCCTTTTCCAGACAAGAAGTAAGGAAAATTTAAAATCGTGATGGACTTGTAAGTAAACCGGGCAACAGTTTCAAATGGAAAGTTACATAATAACTGATTTGGTCAAACAGAGAATAAAGAAAAAACAGGCAGTCGTGAAAAAAAAATCACTTGAAAAATATGAACACCCATTGTATAGATGTTACATGGACGGGGAAAGCAGTAAATGTGTTCAGTTGAGAGCTAGACAGAATGTGTTTGTGAAACATAATGGCCCGCTATTGCCTAATGGCTAGAATGAGGTCAAGGTGAAGGTCATAATTAGAGGTCAAAGATCACATAGGAATCTGCAAAGAAGGGCATTGTGTTTCGGAGACACATTTTCTTTACCTTCCACCATAACATTCTCACCTGTTTTTCCTGTCAACTTTCTGTTTGACCGTCACTTATACAGATATACCTCACAGAATACTGGTGACACTCATGAAGTTTCACGTCTTATCTACAATGCTATTAAAATTTGACTGCTTTAAAAATTTTCGTCTTTTCTGACGGGAGGACATTATAAAAGACAGGAAAAGGGCGAGTCAGACAGACGGATGAACTGACAGACTCAATTACTGCATCCCCAGAAAGGTAAACAAGGTATAAAAGATAAGATATGTCAAGGTGATGTAAAAAAAAAAAAATAATGTTAAATGTTTAAAGTCATTTCATATGAAAATTCAAAGAAACTGCATCCCCAGAAAGGTAAACAAGATGTAAAAGATAAGATATGTCAAGGTGATGTAAAAAAAAAAAAACAATAATGTTAAATGTTTAAAGTAATTTCATATGAAAATTCAAAGAAAGTCTTGTTTCGAACGAAAAGTGAAAATAAAAACCGTAATGCGCTGAACGTTGATAAAAAAACTTTTACATAGAACGTGCAGAATATATATATATATATATATATATATATATATATATATATATATATATATATATATATATATATATATATATATATATATATATATATATATATATATATGTGTGTGTGTGTGTGTGTATATATATATATATATATATATATATATATATATATATATATATATATATATATATATATATATATATATATATATATACATACATATCGTATATATCAAATGCAAAGCAAGAAAACATAAATAATCGGTATAATCGAAAATCAAATAGATATTTTAAGTGGAAATTATATCAACTGGAAAATAGATAAAATCTCTGATGGCAACAAATGGGAAGTAAAATCATGGGCGAGGATATTAAATGGAGAGTGAATAAATTGCGTAAACGATATTGCGAACTAAATAAAATTGCCAAAGGGGAAATGGAAAACTTTGCATATATTTTCAAATCTTGTAGAAGATAGCCAGCGTTTAAAATTGGAAAAATAAGCAACGAATTCAAATAAGAAGCAAAATTGTCAGTTTGGTGAAATGACAAGAGAATAATAAGCATGGATGATGACTGGAAAATACGCTGGGGTAAACATATGAAGAAAACAAAAGATGTTATTTGTTTCAGATTTTTAAGATAAAAAAAAAAGGATTGATGTCACTGAACTTACTAATTTTATTATACAAAATAATTCCAGCCTCGTGATATCCATAATTCCTGAAATCCAACCACACAAAAATAAATTTCCCCGCTTTTCGGATTTATAAACGCATAGTGCTCGAAATAAGATTTTCAGCCGAATTGAATTCGCCCGCCTGTGACTGATCTCGGGTTCCTGGCGTGGGGGATCACAGGTATCTGAGGAAACTCTGGGCTTATTCAAGTTAAAACACCTGTTTTCTCATTCCTTCCAGTGCAGCGTTAACGTCTCGATAGGGTTTTAACGCAACACGATATTTTAAATGAAAAATAATGCTAAAATGTTTAAGCTTTTTTTGACGGAAGTTGTAAAATTGCTTTTATGTCTTTGATACAGTATTCATGTCATCTCTCAATATCATGAATGCCATTCCTATCCAATGGAATCCTATTGGCTTAAAATTATACAATGAAAGAGGTTTTACCTGAAATATATTATGTCATATGCGCATGGTTAGGTAAAAAAAATAATATATTCTCTTATGATTTGAGAAAATGAGTCATGTATATTTATATAGTGCTTCAAGACTTTCATATTTATATATTTCGTAACGGTTTGTTGTAGCAATAGATCATCACGCAAAAGGAAGCAGGAAGTTTCATCTGACTTTCCTTTTCAAAATGAGCATGATTCAGAGGACTGTCATTTCCATCTCATTTCAGGGGTTGCGGCCAACAACCAAGATATTGCGTATTCCGTCTTAACGAAAGGCTGTAACAAAAGACTGTATCTTCTGTAGCCATTAGCGTTTGGAAGACAATGACCTCTGAAAATAATGCATCTTTCTATTTCCTGTGCTTTCCCCTCTTTCTTTGTCTCGTCATCATTATATCTGTGAAATTTGCCTAAAATTTTAATTTCTAATTCTTTTAAGTCAGTTTTGACTGTGCTCAAATGCTGAAGTTTAGTTCATTGTATGTATGCATTCACGTGTATCACATGAAAAATGTTTTCAACGTATCAATGCTGACGTGTGAGAAAGCTTTCAGTGGAAGTATACGTCAGGATTTACAACAGGTTGGAATATATTAGCACTAGATGTAGATATTTCAGGTAAAACCTCTTTCATTGTATAATGTTTTAAGCCAACAGGATCCATTGGAGAGGAATGGCATTCATGATATTGAAAGCGATATGACATGAATACTGTATCAAAGGCATAAAAGCAATTTTACAACTTCCGTCAAAAAAAGCTTAAACATTTTAGCCCTGTTTTTCATTTAAAATATCGTGTAGTGTTAAAGACCTATCGAGACGTTAATGCTGCACTGGAAGGAATGAGAAAACAGGTGTTTTAACGTGAATAAGCCCAGAGTTTCCTCAGACACCTGTAATCCCACACTCCAGGAACCCGAGATCAGTAACAGGCGGGCGAATTCAATTCGGCTGAAAATCTTATTTCGAGCACCAAGCATTTATAAATCCGAAAAGCTGGGAAATTTATTTTTATGTGGTAGGATTTCAGGAATTATGGATAACACGAGGCTGGAATTATTTGGTATAATGTGAAAAACAGAGGTTTTCTCCCTCAGAAGGATTGGGAAAATTGTTTGGTTGCATATCGAACAACAACACCAGTTCAGTTCTCTCATTTAATTGTTAGTTAAATCAGATATATATATATATATATATATATATATATATATATATATATATATATATATATATATATATATATATATATATATATAAAATTGAATGTCTGAATGCTTGCATGTTTCTTTGTATGTTTGTGCGCTACAGGAATCAGAACCGCTTGACCGATCTACGTACACGAAATTTGGCACGTGGCCATCATTTGATCCAACTTAGATAATAGGGTATGTTTCAAACCCGTACCCCCGCCGCCCCCTTCTCCCTCACCCATCCTTCTTGCCTTTGTAACTTATGTGGTGAATAAACTCTACGGGTTTATCATACCCCATTTCATGTCATTGAAACCATAGAAATATATTATTGAAAATGCTTTTCAGTCACCACAGTAATACCTGGATAAAAGGGACAGACAGCACAGCAATACCTGGATAAAGGTGTCAGACAGCACAGTAATACCTGGATAAAAGGGACAGTCACCGCAGTAATTTCTGGATAAAATTGACAGAACAGTAAAACCTGGATAAAAGGGACAGAACAGTAATACCTGGATAAAAGGGACAGTCACCGCAGTAATTTCTGGATAAAAGGGACAGTCCCCACAGTAATACCTGGATAAAAGGCACAGTAATACCTGGTTAAAGGGGACACAGAGCACAGTAATACCTGGATAAAAGGGACAGTCACCACAGTAATACCTGGTTAAAAGGACAGACAGCACAGTAATACTCAGTTAAAAGTTGTTTATTATACCTCATTTCATGTACGAGAGACCATAGAAATATATTATTGAAAATGCTTTTCAGTCACCACAGTAATACCTGGATAAAAGAGACAGAAATCACAGTAATATCTGGATAAAAGGGACAGTCACCACAGTAACACCTGGATAAAGGGGACAGACAGAACACAAATAACTGGATAAAATGGACAGCCAGCACAGTAATACCTGGATAAAAGGGACAGTCACCACAGTAATACCTGTCAGGTCATCAACGACTTTTCGAAGGGTAGTTCGCATGAAAAAAGTAGAGTTGTCAGTCGGACCATCAACACAAACCCCTTCCCCTCTCCCTTCTCCCTTCCCCACACCTCCCCCCCTTTGCTCCTCCCTCCCCATCCCCTTTCCCTTTTTCCTGCCCCTACATGTAGACTGTCATTCAGGGTTTTTCCCGGCAGCAACGGGTTGGTCAGCTAGTGTGTGTGTGTATGTATGTATATATATATATATATATATATGAGGGAACCAAAATAATATATATATATAAATTTTATTCAGTTATATATATATACAGTCTTATCATAGTATTCTCCATTTAGCAATGCATATCAGACGTGTTTTATGTTGAAATATTCTGGAACTATATATATATACTATATATATATAACCTCTTCAACGTCTGCAAAACGGTTTCCTTTAGGGCTTTCTTCATGGGAATAAATATAGTCATAGGGAGCAAGATGGGTGAATATAATATATCATGCCATTCTTATTTGAATATATACTCATATGCGCTGCTGGTGCATATATACACCCTCCACTTTAGGGGCAAAGTGGATATATGACAATGCACCAGCACACTATATATATACATATACATATATATCTTATATGACTTCTTTGTTCAATGAAGAAATAGGAAATATATATATATATATATATATATATATATATATTCAAATATATATATATATATATATATATATATATAAATTATATATATATATATATATATATATATATATATATATATATATATATATATATATATATATATATATATATATATATATATATATATATATATATATATATATATATATATATATATATATATATATATATATATATATATATATATATATAGTTTACGTAGTGATCAAAAAGCCGAATATTTTGAAAGATGGATAGGGTCCTCCAGGACCCTTCCAAGTTTCAACGTTTGACGAAGGACCCCACCGAGGATCTCAAGATGTCAAGGCTCGTGACTAGGGTCAACAACCAAGACTTGATAAAATTCCAGAAGGTACTAGGCGACTATGGGTCAGGTTACTGCTACGGGGCAGTAAAAACCCACAAGACCGGCAACGCCCTCAGACCCATCATCTCTCAAATGGCATCCCCAACCTACAGCATTGCTAAGGTCCTAAATGATCTTTTGGTGCCCTACATTCCTGTGGCGTACTCACTGAAACCGGCAGTAGAATTCATCGACCTTCTACATGCAAAAGGACCTGATGACGACATCGCCTCGCTTCATGTGGAAAGCCCGTTTACGAACGTTGCCGTCGAAGAAACGATCGACATCACCGTTGACCTTGACCGTGTGTACAGGTCAGAAATAGAATCGCTTCCCATACCTGAACATATCATCCGTGACTATATCGGCAAGTGGACGGAGTGGCCATGGGATCTCCACTGGGGCTCCTTTTCGCAAACATGTACATGGCTACCGTCGAAGAGAGGACCTTCTGTGAACACCGAAAACCGAAGACGATATCTTCGTTACGATAAAAGAAGCTGACGACGCCAGGAAAATAGCGGATGCCTTAAAAAGAAACTCGGTGTTTAATTTCACTACAGAGCACAGCCAGCAGAAGACCTTGCCTTTCTTGGATGTCCTAGCTAAACAACAGGAAGGACAATTTAAAAGTACGGTATTCACAAAAACAACGAACGCTGGCCGTTGCTTGAATGCCCGGGGAGAATGCCCAGATGCCTACAAAAAATCAGTAGTGAGTGCTTGTGTCAAAAGAGCACTCACCCACTGCGCTTCTTGGAGAGATGTGAGCAATAAACTGGACAGAATTCGACAGTTATCAACGAACAATGGATACGCTGCAATTAAAGAGAAAATTGACGAATTCTACCAACCGATCACGACGACGGCAGAAGAGAACCTTATCATTTACCATCGCCTTGGGGACTACGTACAGGGAGGAATGCCGTAGCCTACGGGGAATAATTGATAGAGGCAGGGGCGTTCCTAGGCATTTTGGGGCCCCGGGGGCACAGTCCCTTTTGGGGCTCCTCTTATGGGGTGGGAGGCGAACGAAGCGAGCCAAAGCAGCTGGGGGTTTCGGGGCGGGGGGAATTTTTAGAATATGAGCAAATGTAGGATCATTTTAAAGGCACTTCTAAATGCAAATGGTTGAATTTCGCATTTTGGTCGCGCCCCCCCTTCACTTTGGGGCCGGGGGGCGATTTCAAACAGCGTCCACCCAACCCCACCCTCATGAACGCCACTGGATAGAGGCGTGACACCTGAGGCCCCTTACAAGAAAATTAACCTCAGGCTATACAGCAAGCCTAACCTAGTAGCAGCCCTGATAGTGAAAAACAGCACCGCCCCCGTGGAACCGAAGGAGATGTGTACGAACGCAGCGTATAAATCCATATGCCCGGAGATGTGTAAATCTCACAGCAATGCCTACATCGGACACACTACTACGACCCTTTGGAGGCGAATGCTGGCCTGCAGAAACCAAGGGGCCATACACCAGCACTTCATTGATATACATGATAGGAAGCCATCCCTACAAGAACTAATCGAAGGTGCTCAGGTCGTTCAAAGAAAACACCTATGGTCGTCTTTTA
The DNA here is from genome assembly GCF_040412425.1 of Macrobrachium rosenbergii. Taxonomy (NCBI): domain Eukaryota; kingdom Metazoa; phylum Arthropoda; class Malacostraca; order Decapoda; family Palaemonidae; genus Macrobrachium; species Macrobrachium rosenbergii. The sequence continues at coordinate 10,778,636 of NC_089744.1, forward strand.
ATAGCGTTAGCGGTGAGCATCGCCATCCAACAGATGACTCTTAACATCCGACAAGAGTCAGATCACATACTCCCTTCCAGCAGAAAGAGGACTGCGCGAGCGAACGCAAGGATAGACACCGCGCCCGGAAAGCTAGACACGGCGCACCCTTCAGGATATACAAGAGCAACCAGGGAAGCACAAGTAAAACCTGGTATGTCCCTGGGGCCTCACCCGACACGAACCACAGCCGGCATTTAGTGGATGATATCTGCAAAATGTGTTTTTAATTTTGGTTTTATTTTATATTTTTATTTTTGTAAATATCATTGTTTGTGAAAATAAAAATCATTTTATACATAACTATTAAGCATTGTTTTATAGCTGAAGTAGAATATCTATTTCATATTTTCTATGTTATGCCTAAAGCTTTCGACCCTAAAAGTGGACCAATCACAGCTCAGGTCTACTTTTCCATCCGTATGTAGAGACAAAATTATTGTAAGCCCAAATTGTAAACCAGTGGTCACTTGGAAATGCCACAGAGTGGAGAAACAGCTGTCGTGACAGAAAACAATAAAAGGAAGAAAGAAATTTGTGTTCTTCACCGAAGAATGACGCCTGATAATCAGAAAAAACTCCGACGATATAAAGATTCAGGCAAAAAACTCACTGATGCCTCAAAAGCAATTGCTTCCAATGAAACACACACACACACTACTATATGTATATATATATATATATATATATATATATATATATATATATATATATATATATATATATATATATATATATATATATATATATATATATATATATATATATATATATATATATAAATAAATGAATATCTTTTACTGTAATACCACAGTATAATATGAAGATAAAAAGGTCCATGAAACACTATTTGAATATTACAACCATATATTTATATAGCACTTCCTTCTGTGCCCCTGTTCACTGGTAAAATATGAACAAATGAAATGCTACAAGGCTATATATATATAATACAGCATATGTAGGTGTGGCATTAAGTCTCCGATGGTATGCAGGTGACCGTTTCCCAAGAAGGAGGGATATAAATATATATATACACACACATACATATATACACACATATATATACATATACACACATATATATATATATATATATATATATATATATATATATATATATATATATATATATATATATATATATATATATATATATATATATATATATATATATATATATATATATATATATATAATATATATATATATATATATATATATATATATATATATATATATATATATATATATATAAATGAATGGAGCCTGATGGCTGTGTGTGTCAGACTTCATAGAAGAGACACTTTGCTATCCGTGTCCGTATATAATCGGATATGAAAGCAAATGGGTGTTACAGATTAATACACACATAAACAAATATCCAACACCTTCAAAAAAACATAACAGACACCTCACACGTCTCGAACTGTCAACCCACACGCCCATATGGGAGAAAGGGAGCTGGGGGTTTGATATGTACACATACCGGGGTCTATATCGAGGCTATACCCCACCGCCAAATCAAAGTCCTTATACCCCATATAATAATGAAAAAATGTTAAAGGCAAAGAAGAAGATATATATATAAATGAATGTTTTTACTGTAATACCACAGTATAATATGAAGATAAAAAGGTCCATGAAACACTATTTGAACGTTACAACCATATATTTCGAGCACTTCCTTCTGTGCCCCTGTTCACTGGTAAAATATGAACAAATGAAATGCTACAACATATACAAAGCATATACATATGCGATGGTATGCAGGTGACCGTTTTCCCAAGAAGGATATATATATATATATATATATATATATATATATATATATATATATATATATATATATATATAAATAAATAACCTCTAAATAAAATAAATATAATATGCTTCAAGCTTTGAACGGCACATTACGTCCCGTGAGTTAAGTCTTCCCGCTCCGACCATCTCTTATTATCATTATATTTGAACATGTACTGAACATGAATTGACTATATGCAGAAGAGTAGAACTGTCTAACACCAGATGTGTGTAACAGCCATAAGTAATGTTTCAACAGGACCAAAGTAAAATGCCAAGGTTTCAGGGCCAACGAAGAATAAATGTCGAGAGATTTTGGTATGTCTGCGTGCACAAGACTAAGGAATGGGTAACTCTGTTGTTGTGTCGGGAGGACAAAAATGCGCGAAATACAAAAAGTTTGAATGTGTTAGGCATACGTTTGTGTGGGTGAGAGTTGACTATGCAATAGTGGGAAAGGTTGATAAGGTGCAGAGATGTCGAAAATTCCGTACGAAAGAAAATGTTTTTGGGAAAGGTGGAATTACTGTTCCTGGCTGTGTTGAGATAAGTGATTTGATCTCTAGAGAGATGATGATATATTTATGTACATATGTATATGTGTGTATATGTGTGTATATATATATATATATATATATATATATATATATATATATATATATATATATATATATATATATATATATATATATATATATAGAGCCTCTAAATAAACTCGTATGAAGAAAATGAAAAGAATGAAGAGGGCTTTGTGGAATAGTTATTAATAAATACAATGGCTTTTGGAAATATATATTTTCAAGGAAGGGGAAATTGTGAGGACATGTGCTTTTTAGATTATGCTTTATTACTGAGTACATGGAAAAATAAATATGAACATTGATATATAGTGAAGTAAGACTGGATCACCATGTCAACAACTGCATTGGAATAAGGAATAAAAAGTTTGAATGGTGTGATACAAAATATTATCTAGTGTAAGAGGAGAAATTTATTAGTAAAATATATAACTCTACTCAGGAAAAAGAACATCAGAGCGAAAATCAGTAACATGCACTACATTATTCCAGTCACATTGTTTCAAAAGTCCTTGGATCCTTTCTTGATAAGAATTTCATTCCACGAGTCCCATATTTCAGTGTAACAAGTTACTATTTATTGGGAAGAGCAAAAAGAAATAAAAATAAATCTTTGAAAAACATTTGACCTGACAGACAGAGCAGAGTTACCCGTAATAAACCTAATAATCCCTAGATATTTTGTAAGATAGAACATTTATGGTTTGCTCAGTAAAATAAAGAAAAAGTATTGAAAACAACTATGGCTGTTTGTCTGTCCATCAGCACTTTTCTGTCCGCCCTCAGATCTTAAAAACTACTGAGGCTAGAGGCTGAAAATTGGTATGTTGATCATCCACCCTCCAATCATCAAACATACCAAATTGCAGCCCTCTAGCCTCAGTAGTTTTTATTTTATTTAAGGTTAGAGTTTGCCATGATCTTGCGTCTGGCACCGCTATAGGTGCCAACAACACAGGCCACCACCGGGCCGTGGCTGAAAGTTTCATGGGGCATGGATGAGGGTTTCATGGGCCGTGGCTGAGAGTTTTATACAGCATTATGCGTTGTACAGAAAGCTCGATTGTTCAGTCAGCCTTTGGAAAACTGTTGGAAAATCGAAATCCAATTACTACAGCGGCAGCATATGGTCATGAGGTTTTTATTTTTCAGGTCAAAATGCTAATACAAGAACGTATTTTATGATTAGGTATATTGGTTTCTACATGTGAGAGAGAGAGAGAGAGAGAGAGAGAGAGAGAGAGAGAGAGAGAGAGAGAGAGAGAGAGAGAGCCCCAGGCAAATGGAAAGAGAGATAGTAGTGATACTGAGAAACAAGGAGATTAAGTGGTATTACAGGAGATTTCAACATATTCCCTATATAACGGCAAAACCTATTAAAAAGATTAATTCTCGAACACGTACAAATAGAGAGAGAGAGAGAGAGAGAGAGAGAGAGAGAGAGAGAGAGAGAGAGAGAGAGAGAGGGCGGGGGGAGCAACAGCAAGGGGGAAAGAGAGAGATTCTCAATGCTAGGAAATGCAAAGCAAATGGCATTAAATTTTCGGCTTTTTCATATTTCCAATTTCTTTGCTTTCCCTGCCACATGCAACAATATTAGAGAAAAACAAAACTTAATCAATAAATCCACCTGGCAATGAAGTCAACGACTACTTAAGTGACATGTGATAAATTCCAGGTAAGCACTTTAATCCTGCTTTATGGACCATCAATCTGCAACCCATTTCAATGCTACCCCGATTAAAATAAATAAGCGCTCGTTTTGCAATGAAGTGAAGCTCGTTTGTCTCACGTTTTGTAATGAAGTGAAGCTCGTTTGTCTTGCGTTTTATAATGAAGTGAAGCTCTTTTGTCTTACGTTTTATAATGAAGTGAAGCTCGTTTGTCTTACGTTTTATAATGAAGTGATGCTCGTTGTCTTACTTTTTATAATGAAGTGAAGCGCATTTGTCTTACGTTTTATAATGAGGCGAAGCTCGTTTGTCTTATGTTTTATAATGAAGTGAAGCTCGTTTGGCTTACATTTTATAATGAAGTGAAGCTCTTTTGTCTTACGTTTTATAATGAAGTGATGCTCGTTTGTTTTACTTTTTATAATGAAGTGAAGAGCATTTGTCTTATGTTTTATAATGAAGTGAAGCTCGTTTGTCTTACGTTTTATAATGGAGTGAAGCTCGTTTGTCTTGCATTTTATAATGAAGCGAAACTTGTTTGTCTCACGTTTTATAATGAAGTGAAGCTCTTTTGTTTTCTTACATTTTATAATGAAGTGAAGCTCGTTTGTCTTATGTTTTATAATGAAGTGAAGCTCTTTTGTCTTACACTTTATAATGAAGTGAAGCTCTTTTGTCTTATGCTTTATAATGAAGTAAAGCTCACGTTTGTCTTACGTTTTATAATGAAGTGAAGCTCGTTTGTCTTACATTTTATACTGAAGTGAAGCGTGTTTGTCTTATGTTTTATAATGAAGTGAAGCGTGTTTGTCTTATGTTTTATAATGAAGTGAAGCACGTTTGTCTTATATTTTATAATGAAGTGAAGCACGTTTGTCGTACGTTTTATAATGAGGTGAAGCTTGGTTGTCTTACATTTTTAATGAAATGAAGCACGTTTGTCTTACGTTTTATAATGAAGTGAAGAGTGTTTGTCTTACGTTTTATAATGAACTGAAGCTCGTTTGTCTTACGTTTTATAATGAAGTGAAGCTCGTTTGTCTTACGTTTTATACTGAAAATAAACGCGTTTGTCTCATTTTATATATTTCCAGACTCAGCTGGACACTTCTATTCAATTCTTTGCTTAGATCAAAATGCACTCTCTATGTGTTGCCCTGTTTTCTTTCTTTTCCTAACTACTTTAGTTTGTGAGCCACAAACCCTTAACAGTACAAGCATTTTTGGAGAATTAGATGGATTATTTCCTTATTTCTGACTTGAATGCCACGTGTTTCAATAAGTATAACCAATTTACTAAAGACTAAGTTCACGTCAGAGAAAGAGAGTTAAGAGACTTAATTTGCTTCAGAAAAATATCAACATATTCACAATAAAAAAGTAATACTTGTCTGTTATAGGATAAGTGCTTATTAGAGAGAGAGAGAGAGACTTTGGGAGGTGTGTACATAGACACGTTACATTTGCGAGTTTAGAACATGACAACTCTGCGGTTAATGATAATGATACATACTCCCTATTTATATCGTTATTAATCGTTATTAATACGAAACTAAAAATGCGCCCAAGTTTCTTCGGCGCTATCGAGTTTTCTGTACAGCGTATAATGCTGTATGAAACTCTCAGTCACGGCCTGGTGGTGGCCTGTGTTAATGGTACCTATAGCGATGCCAGACGGACGGTCATGGCTAATTTTAACCTTCAATAAAATAAAAAAAAACTACTAAGGCTAGAGGGCTGCAATTTGCTATGTTTGATGATTGGAGGGTGGATGATCGACATACCAATTTACATCCCTCTAGCCTCAATAGTTTTTAAGATTTGAGGGCGGACAGGAAAAGTGCTTACGGACCGACAAATAGTTTTCTTTTACAGAAAACTAAAAGTGAACTGAAAATGACGTTATTCCTAGAACAAGACTGCGAGAATACGATCTCCCTGACGAAAGAAACGACTGACATCACAGATCACATATTTTTAACCACAAAGTATTTTAATAAGACTTGCACTTTATCAGGTTTTATGAAGCTTTTATGACCCGTATAAGTGTCTTTCTTCATCTACATTGCTTATTCAATTTCTTTACCAGTATTCACTGACGCCAATTCTTTTGTATTAACTGACTATAGACTACGCAGAGCATCATTATCGAATTCTGAAGCTCCGAGATTCATTAGTGATTTATAATGCTCTGTCACCCATTAAGAACTGGCTGACTTTACTCTCTTACGGAACCAACTGAAGGACACTTTACTGAGGCAGGATAGACATAGCTGCTGTGTCCAGAAATAAATATTGTAAAGGAGATGAGAAAGGCGTTGGTTAGACCAGCTCAATTACTTTTACATTACTGAAGTTTTTGTTCTTTAGTCTTTTAAATCCTGCAGATGTTAAGCCGAGGGGAAAGTAAATTTTCATGAGTGAATCAGAAGTTCAAGCGAAGGTGCGATGCATACTATCCTAAAACTATCCTCCTTGCATTTTAAGACATTTTTATCTGTTTGTTAATTTATTAATTTATTTATTTTTTTAATACGTGATATCTTTTCTTTCTGTATTTCCCTTTACCTCCTCTTACTTCTTCCTAACGAACACCTTATTCTTTGGAAGCTTGAATTTCAAGTCAATGGCCCTTGTGGGCTTGTTCCTTATGAACAGGTTTCATTTTCTGAATAATAATAATAATAATAATAATAATAATAATAATAATAATAATAATAATAATAATAATAATAATAATAATAATTGATAAGTATCAAGACCTGAAAATCGAAATAAGAAGGATATGGAATATGCCAGTGGAAATTGTACCCATAATCGTGGGAACACTAGGCACGATCCCAAGATCCCTGAAAAGGAATCTGGAAAAACTAGATGCCGAAGTAGCCCCAGGACTCATGCAGAAAAGTGTGCTACTAGAAACAACGCACACAGTGAGAAAGTGATGGGCTCCTAAGGAGGCAGGATGCAACCCGGAACCCCACACTGTAAAAACCACCCAGTCGAATAGGATGACTGTGATAGACCAAAAAAAAAAATAATAATAATAATAATAATAATAATAATAATAATAATAATAACAATAATAATAATAATAATTAAATAGTACCTGGATGTAGATAGCACCTGGAAATTTAATCTTTTACGCCATCTAATAACGACAAGATTTATATGTTTTCTGAAGACCTTGTCAGGTTATTCCTGATTTACAAACAGGCAGCGAATTACTTTTTGCAAATGTTATGAGGGCTTTTTTTTTTTTTATTATTAATCCAACAACTCGCTGTCCTTCTCGAACGAAGGCTAAAGAGAACACGGCCCCCTGGCCCTTAGGAAGTAAGTCAAGGAAAGAGGGCAAGGCTCTTCCCTCGTGGTTAGACTAAGGTTTTAAGGGACGAACCTCCACCGCAGAAATGTGAAACCCTAATGAGTATCCAATCAATGTTGAAAACAGCGATTGAGTTCAGAGTTCCTTTGTACACGTCTTTCTCCCGAAGTTTCCGATCAATCCTTCGTGTAATTCGTCTTAGAGTTGGAGGAACACTTGCCGGCCCTGTCTTCTAATTGGACCTTCAGGTATTTCGAGGAACATTACTCCATACACTGATGGAATCGGCAATCGTGTTTAAATTCGGGCTATGATTTTTAGAATAATGCAGTTTTTTCATTATATTCTTTTTTACGAAAAACGAGAAACACTTTCGGTGGCTTTTTAGTACTGTACCTTTCGCTATAAAGAAATCTTAGCTTAAAGCACCCCCTCCCCACCCCCCGTACTTTTAAAGCTCTTAGCACTAAGACAGAGATGAATGGTATCCCTTTTTCTGGAAAATGCCGAGCGATTGATTAAATCTGATAGACAGCTAACAATTTCCTGCTGAAATTTGACTAATTCAGTGTTTCTAACTTCTTACATAACTTAATCCCTTAATACATTTACTTTTACCAAATGTGTATTTATATAACAACGAACCTCATTTATGGAAGATGAACCTTCATGGGCGAAAATATCCTTCGTCTGAATTCGTTCATCAAAAACAGCTGATTCTCTTTCTGTCTCTTAATTGACAATTTCTTTTCTGACTGTTTTCGCTGAGCAACACACCGCCCCATAGTCAACAGAGCCACCCATTGTGAAACCCTTCTCTAAGCGTCTACTTGCACTGACCCTCTGAGGCCGTCCATCAGCTTTAGAAATTAATAATGAGAACATATTTTGTAATGTTTCTCGGTTTATTTCTCGGGGTTTCCATTAGCAATTATCATGACAGATATTCCGGTCATAGAATCATGACAATTCTATCCAAATGAAATGAGGGAGCGTTTGAGACATCGCGGGGATTCTGGATACCTGATGGGGTTCCCTTGGCCTGTAATTATTATTATATCGGCTATTCAAGTCGTGGTATCTGATATATTAGTGTGTGATAAGGCTTCGGAAAATACAGTCATCATCGAATCGGTTTATATTTTCTTTTAAATCTGCTTCTATGTTTATTCTGTCACAGTAGCCATCCACAGTGGATATCTCGTTACCTTATGTAATTTTTATCATAAATCATTCTTATCACTAATCGTGAGAGAGAGAGAGAGAGAGAGAGAGAGAGAGAGAGAGAGAGAGAGCTACGGAAAGCGAGAAATTATACTTTTCGCTTAATGACCAGCATGTTCATAAGTAAAAAAAAAAAAATCCTTACTTTAGTTCCATTTGAGACATTGCCAACGTTTTTATAATTCAGTTTTGTATTTTGACACCATTACCTTATTTTTCA
>NC_089744.1:10792500-10810000 GCF_040412425.1 Macrobrachium rosenbergii
ATATATATATATATATATATATATATATATATATATATATATATATATATACGTGTTTACATCTTATAGGAAGTGGCTTCAAGTGATAACACTACTGCTTCTCCGCCATTCTTAGGTTGCCAGGACCATGGCGTTCTCCACCACGGCTGCAAACCACCGTAGTCGACTAACTACCATTAAGTCAAGTCACTTCTTATCTCAAGAGTGTCACAACAGATTCAAACAAAAGCTTTCATTATCACATATCAATCGAAATGAAGGCTCTCGAACATCGAAAGCTTTTAAAAGAAAATGTTCTCCCTATCAGATAGACAACTGGGTCTGTTCTACACAGCACAGGAGTAAGTTATCTGTATGTTGACTTCGAAAACTGAAGCTATTATGACAATGACTTCCAGCTGTATTAAATGAAATAGCAAAGAAAGAAAGCAAATACTAAGTCTAAAAGTATTTCAACTGACTACAACCCGAACGAAATGGTTATAAATAACCAAACGGGTTTTGTACGAACACAGTAAATAAACCGTTCCCAGGCCAAAGAAAAAAATGTCGTGTTACAACACAGCAAGCGACAGGCGATAAGTCACAAAGTTTTGTAAAGTGCATATTAGTCACTTAGCAAAATGTGGACACAATAAGCAGAGACAACGCACACGAAATAACATATTGAAACACTGTAAATAAGTTAGGGACATGTCGAAAATTAGCATGTTGTAAACAACGATTCAACACGTTGTATAGCAACATAATGCTAATGGGAAGTAAATCTTAAATGAAAGTGTCATAAATAAGAACCGTCTTAGACAAAAGACAGGAATATTTGACATCACAAACGAAACTGTCGAAAAAAAAATAGTTAATACTTTGCCAACGAACACTTTATTATTATTATTATTATTATTATTATTATTATTATTACAAGTAAAGAATGTGTCTTCTCTTCCTTAGCATGAATGAGCAGAGATTGAATGAGCTACACCGCGACGTATTGCCCAAAGAACCTCAAGAGCCTCTTACAGCTTCTACAGAATGTTGGAAAACCTCTCCTGAAGTGCTGAAGGAGATAAACAAGTGAATAGGAAGCTTTTCAATGAGCGTCTCTCCTGCTACCGTCTTTTACCATTTTTTCGTAATTCCAGCTAGAAAAATGAGTTAATGTGTAATATGTAATGTAATGATTTGTTCACTAACCCATTTTCTCTAAGAAGGGCCAGCTTCCATACAGGGGGAGAGAGAGAGAGAGAGAGAGAGAGAGAGAGAGAGAGAGAGAGAGAGAGAGAGAGAGAGAGAGAGAGAGAGAATGAACCCCAAAAAGAAAATACTCTACGCGTATTCGTACACCTACAATTACCTGGAAAATACATGGAAAATACCAATGTATACGGAGTAATTCATAATCCACATAAAACTGCAAATGCAGTGTATAGTGTAAGTAATGTATTTAAACAATTGCTAATATATACTGTAAAATTCAATATGTATACGAAAAAATGTGCACGTACGCGATATACCAAATGTTTAAATAAATACAGCGATCTCACCCGCATTAATGCAATATCAAATCAGAATAATTAGCTATTTAAATAAGCAGGGCCTTTTCGTTGTTCACTAAAGAAAAAAAATGTTAACGGCTGAAACGGGGAAACGTTTCGTATGAAGAAAGATGAAGAGGAAAAAATGGAGTGTTTTGGGGAACACAAATATCTTCTCATTGACAATTAATAAGAGAGGTTCTAATTGGGTCAGTTTCCCCGAAATGAACAGCACTCAAAAAACATCCAGTTCACAGTTAAGTTGAAGTGTTACATTGAGATGTGAGGAATTTTTTTCACCAAAGAATTTAAATAAATATGATGATTCATATTCTATAACTTTCAAAACGCATGGTTTTTATTTTAATATGAGTAACCTGTAAAGCTAAATTTGGGATAAGGTTTAAGGTATAAAGTATGAAATTTAGGCGATAACCCGAAGAGATGGACCACTAAATTTATGACAGGCTTTTGGAAAACATACAACTGAATGACAACATTGCCTAACAACGCCAAATTTGGGTCTTAATAATTACAGTTTATAAGAGTCAGTTATTTCACCTTAATCTGTGATGAATTCTACTTTTACCGATGTACTGATTTTGCATGAAAACAGAACAGAGTGAAGGTCGCAAGCTCATAAATTTTCTGTTAACAAGCATATGAGTATCATGAACGCACGGTGAGTTATGGAATAAAGACATTCTTCATCCAGAGCTTTGTCAAAGGAGGTTACTGCAGCCACATTTGACATAAAGAAGTGAAATGTCATCAGAGGGACTTTGTGATAGCTGGAGGTGTTTGTATATATATATGTGTGTGTGTGTGTGTGTGTGTGTGTGTGTGTGTGTGTGTGTGGGTGTGTGTGTATGCATGTATTAATATACATACGTATATATATGTACAGTGTATTAAATATTTACTCCGAAGGGGGATATATATATATATATATATATATATATATATATATATATATATATATATATATATATATATAATGTACATAAACATACTAGTAAGCATTATGCCACAAATATAATTTAATATCCAATTTATTATATCTCTGGAATAACTTACTTCCAAGGGTAATTATAACTGATAAGCGTTTCGTCACCAGTGGGATTCGAACCTCTGCCTGGTTTAGAAACATTCGATAGCTGACCGGTAAATTTGTAGCACACCAGTTATAATTGCCCTTGTTTGTAAGTTATTTCCAGATATAAAGAATTGGAGATTAAACGATATTTCTTGGATAATAATTGTAAATTAGAACTTACGGAAAATGTCGCAGATTCATGATTAACCTCAGTGTTACAAAATTACCAACCAATTAATATGGTGGAAGTGGGGTGATGCAGATTACAGGTACAAAATCTTAATTCGACAGGCTTAATATCTGTGACTGTATACACACACATACATATTATTTATATATATATATATATATATATATATATATATATATATATATATATATATATATATATATATATATATATATATATATATATATATATATATATACACTTAATAGCAAAGATTTGCATTCGGTTGTTATGTGAAAACATCTCGAGAATTGTACATACATATACAAAGCAATAAATCAGTAACAAATAAGTTTGTGTAACTCAAACCTATACCTATTATTATTGCCTGTATTTACAGATGGAAATCGACTAACTTAATAAAGAAATGCGAAATACTTAGGCAGAAATACACTGTACATATATAAACAAAAGCCAAACATGCAATAAAAAACTGAATATGTAAAGAAATAATCCACCTAGTTTATCAGAGAGACCGAAGAAAGAGCGATTCAGGGGGCTAACTGGTGCGCTCAGAAGTGGCAAACAGTGAGGTGGGAAAGTCAGAGAACGGAAAAGGAAACAGAAGAATGAAAGCTCATTACTACGCAGGCGCGAGATTGGTAATGATAAACAGAGAAGAAGAAGAAGAAGAAGAAGAAGAAGAAGAGAAGAAGAAGAAGTAAAGGGGAAATAGAACACGGAAAACCCCGAAGATAAATGATAGGGAAAAGATCCAGAGGAATGTCATTGGCAAAGAGGAAAACCGCAAGAGCAGATGGAGAAAAGAGAAATAAGGGCAAAATATGGAGGAGAACATTCGAGCTGTCCCTTTGATGAAAAGACACACACACACACACACACACACACAGAGAGAGAGAGAGAGAGAGAGAGAGAGAGAGAGAGAGAGAGAGAGAGAGAATCTTTCCCAACAACTTGATTCTTAAAGGGATAATTCCCGATGTCCCATTGTCCACCAAATACAAAAAGGCTGTTGCACTTTCCATTTGCAGTCTTTGTTCCAAAGCATGGAGACGACATTTCGAAGGTCGCTGGGCCTCGTTATTTGAAACACATCCCTTCCTCGGAGTATCCTCCTTACTACACTAATTCACCAAGAGTTTACAGCTGAAGAAGGAGAGGGTAACGTTTTTCTTATTATGGCAGATGAGGTTCCTAGAATTTGCTCATATCTTGCAAGCAGTGTTGAAACTTCTTTCTCAACCCAACTTGCTTTATTTATCAACCTATTTCTCTTATGTATTCGGGCAGTGTCGGGTTGGTCAGCTAGTACATATGTATATATTATAATAAGATATATATGATACATATATATTTTATATATAAATGTATATATATACATATATATACATGTATTATATATATACAGTATATACATATATTTTATAAATCTACATGTATATTTATATAATATTTATATTATGCCTTTATATATATAAATATAAATATATATATTTATATAAATATACATGTATGTATATATATATATTTATACATATATATACATATAATATATATATATATATATATATATATATATATATATATATATATATATATATATATATATATATATATATATATATATATAGAACAAACAGGACGACGAAAAGGAGGTGATACATAAACAACTTTATTTCCAGCCAACGTTTCAAAGCATGGGTTCATCATCAAAATGCAAAAAATACAACAATTAAAATCAATACATAAGACTCAGTAAAATTATTCTCAAAATATAGATATTAAAACCGAAACATAAAAGTTAAAACCAACCTAACACCTAAAGAAAAGAAAACTGAGTGACCAAGAAGGGCACCAGAAGGACGAAGAGACCTCTTAAACAATAAACAGAAGGCCAGAAGAAGACTGACTATTCAAAGATGGAACCAGTGGTTTGGTGGTTAACGACTCGACGATATGGAGAGAAGTTTCATCAGCAGCTTCCTCTAAGATTTCAAAATCGTCATAGGAAATACAAGCTTTGCATTGTTTAGAATGTTCCCTAATGTTAGAAAACTCCTTCTTACTCAATGTACACCTTGTTCCATGGCTATCGCCACAATGAGAGTCAACTCGCACTTTCAGCATTCTTTTGGTGGATCCGACCTAAGTCCCGAGATTACATCTCGGGCAAGTAAACTTTAGACCACCAAAGAACGCATAAGGTTGGGAACAGTGTCTTTAAATCTAAAAAGAGATCCAATGGTTCTTGGATTCCTTAGAACGGGTTTGGGATTGAGACAGTAAAAGTATTTCTTTAAAATCTGCCTCAAAGTAGTTAAAAATTTTTCATCGTTCGTAAAAGGCAAAGAAACATAAAAATCAAGTTTAGGTACTGTAGGTACAGGATTTTTTGGCTGAAATTTGTTATTCAAGAATTTTTTGAGATATTTCTCAAATAGAAGTTTGGGGTAGAAGTTATTCTGAAAGTATTTTCTTAGGAACTCAACCTCATTATGAAAAGAGAGCCAGTCTGAAGAGAGAGAAAAGGCTCTGTGCAGTAACGTTAAAATACTATTAAGTTTAAAATTGTAAAAACATAAACCATAAAAATTTGAACCAAAACCAGTATACGTTTGCTTCCGGAAGACAGAAGTGGAGAAGTGCTGGTTGGATCTGGTAATTAACACTTCTAGGAAAGGAAGGCACTCATTGTTTTCATGTTCTACGGAAAATGTAATACTAGGATGGAGATTGTTAGCGAATTCTAAAAATTGTTCAGCAGCACCTAGTATTACATTTACCACAGAACTTGAAAACAATGAATGCCTTCCTTTCCTAGATGCATGTGGTGGATTACCTTCTTAAGAAGCAGCAAATCGGGATGAAATTTTGTCTGGAAAAAAAAAACAAGTAGAGCAAAGAGGCATAACCAAAATTACAAAACTGAAAAGGCGTAGAAGATGAAGAGGAATGAAAGAAGCTTGAATATGCACTAAGGAAAATGCAAAATCAAGAGGAGGTGAAATAAGAAAAATAAAAGAGAAAAAGCTAGAAAAAAAAAATCGGAAAATCACAGGTAAAAATCATTCGATCAAGAAGAAAACAAAAACAAAGCCAGGTTGGGAAGTACAGGCCAATATCTAGGTAAACGTTCCAGAGAGAGAGAGAGAGAGAGAGAGAGAGAGAGAGAGAGAGAGAGAGAGAGAGAGAGAGCGCCTTACCCAACAACTGAGTTCTTAAAGGGGTAATTCCCAATATCCCATTGGTGAACGAATACCAAAAGGCTTTCACAGTTTCCATTTGCAGCCATTGTTCTAAATCAGACAGAGTCCGCAAGTCGCTGGATCCTCGTTCGTTGCAACGGAGTGCATCGCTCCTTCAAGTAAATTTACCAAAGCCGAAAATCGTCACACTAAACAGTATTGGAGGAAACATTACACGCGGTTGAAAAAAATAGGTCAGGTAGAAAATCCAATGCTATTTCTGGTTGAACCTGACCTTGTGCATCAAAATAGCTTGAGTGAGTGAGTGCTGCTTCGGTTGGATTAGAAAAAATGAAATTAGAACAAAATTAAAATATAATCAAATTGAAAACACAGAGGAGGAGCAAGAAGAAAAATGGAAACAAAACGAAAAATTCAGAAGAGTGAAAGATGATAACGTTAATAGAAGACAAATGCAGATTGTGGTCGCTAAAACAAAAACAAGTAAAAAATGCGCCGAAGTTTCTTCAGCGCAATCGAGTTCTCTGTACAGCGCATAATCAAGGCCACAGAAAATAGATGTCTTTCGGTTGTCTCGATATAATGTTGTATGATCCGCAGCCCATGAATCTTTAACCACGGCCCGGTGGCGACCCTCCTACATCGATGCACGATTATGGCTAACTTAAACACTAATAAAATAAAATCTACTGAGGCTAGAGGGCTGCAATTTGGTATGTTTGACGACTGGGGGGTGGATGATCAACATACCAACTTGCAGCCTTCTAGCCTTAGTAGCTTTTAAGATCTGAAGGCGGACGAACAGACAAAGCTGGCACAATAGTTTTCTTTTAGAGAAAACTAAAAGGAAAATCCGCAAAACCAGAATAAGAAAAAGAGAGAGAGAGAGAGAGAGAGAGAGAGAGAGAGAGAGAGAGAGAGAGAGAGAGAGAGAGAGTGGTGAGTCATTCTCAACAACTGCGATCTTAAAGGGGATAATCCTAAAGTTCCACTGTCAGCCTTTTACAAAAACGCTTGTCGCGGTTTCCATTTGCAGCCATTGTTCCAAACTCAAGGGATGGCATTTCGGAAGCTATAGGTCCTCCTTATTTATAACAACATTAGACTTAGGGCATCCCATCCACTCAAGACAAATTCAACAACACCGCAACAGTTTACATCTGGAGAGAAAGGAAGGAAGCGTTTTCCTTATGGAGTAAGAAGGAAAAGTCTCCCTCATGAGGAAGGAAAGAAACGTTTTCCTCATGAGGAAGGAAGGAAAAGTCTCACTCATGAAGGAAGGAAATCTCCCTCGTGAGGAAGGAAGGAAACGTCTTCCTCATGAGGAAGGAAGGAAACGTCTTCCTCATGAGGAAGTAAGGAAATGTTTTCCTCATGAAGACGGAAGGAAACGTCTCCATTATGAGGAAGGTAAGAAACGTTTTCCCTATGAGGTAGGAAAGATACGTTTTCCTTATGAGGAAGGGAGAAACGTTTCCCCATGAGGAAGGAAGAAAAAGTTTTCCTTGGGGGCAGAATGGAAACATTTTCCTTATAAGTTAGGAAGGAAACGTTTTCCTTGGGGGCAGGATGGAAACATTTTCCTTATAAGTTAGGAAGGAAACGTTTTCCTCATGAGTTAGGAAGGAAACGTTTTCCTCATGAGGAAGGAAGGAAAAGTTTTCCTCATGGGGAAAGAAGGAAACATATTCCTTATGAGTTAGGAAGGAAACGTTTTCCTCATGAGTTAGGAAGGAAACGTTTTCCTCATGAGTTAGGAAGGAAACGTTTTCCTCATGAAGGAAGGAAGCGTTTTCCTTATGGGCTTATGGGGAAAGAAGGAAACGTCTCCCTCATGAAGAAGGAAGGAAACATTTTCCTTATTGGGTAGAAAGAAAACATTTCCCTCATGAGGAAGGAAGAAAGTTTTTTCCTTAGGGGTAGGATAGAAACGTTTTCATTGAGTTAGGAAGGAAACCTTTTCCTCATGAGGAAGGAAGGAAACATTTTCCTTATTGGGTAGGAAGGAAACATCTCCCTCATGAGGAAGGAAGAAATGTTTTCCTTAGGGGTAGGATGGAAATGTTTTCCTTATGAGTTTGGAAGGAAACGTTCTCCTCATGAGGAAGCAAGGAAACGTTTTCCTTATGGGGTAGGAAGGAAACGTCTCCCTCACGAGGAAGGAAGGAAACATTTTTCTTACAGGGTAGGAGGGAAACATTTCCCTCATGAGGAAGGAAGAAAACGTTTCCCTTAGGGGTAGGATGGAAACGTTTTTCTTATGATTTAGGAAGGAAACTTTTCCTTGTGAGGAAGGGAGGAAACGTTTTCCTTACGGGGTAGGAAGGAAACATCTCCCTCATGAGGAAGGAAGGAAACGTTTTCCTTATGGAGTAGGAAAGAAACGTCTCCCTCATGAGGAAGGAAGGAAATGTTTTCCTTATGGGGTAGGAAGGAAACGTCTCCCTCGTGAGGAAGGAAGGAAATGTTTTCCTTATGGGGTAGGAAGGAAACGTCTCCCTCATGAGAAAAGAAGGAAACGTTTTCCTAATGAGGAAGGAAGAAAACGTTTTCATTAGGAAGGAAAAAATGTTTTCTTTATGTGGTATGAAGGAAATGTCTCCCTCATGAAGAAGGAATGAAACATCTCCCTCAAGAGGAAGGAAGAAAGCGTTTTCCTCATGAGGAAGGAAGAAAACATTTTCCTTATGTGGTAGGAAGGCAATGTCTCCCTCATGAAGAAGGAAGGAAACGTCTCCCTCATAAGGAAGAGAGAACATTTTCCTTATGGGGTATGAAGGAAGTGTCTTCCTCATGAGGAAGGAAGGAAACGTTTTTCTTATGGGGTAGGAAGAAAACTTCTCCCTCATGAGGAAGGAAACTTTTTCCTTATGAGGTAGGAAGAAAAAGTTTTCCTTATGGGGTAGGAAGGAAACGTCTTCCTCATGAAAAAGGAATGAAAGGTTTTCCTAATAAGGAAGGAAGGAAACATCTCCCTCACGAGGAAGGAAGGAAACGTTTTCCTCATGAGGAAGAAAGACGTTTTCCTAATTGGGAAGGAAGGAAACTTCTCCCTCATGAGAAAGGAAGGAAACATTTTCCCCATGAGGATAATAGGAAACATCTCCCTCATGAGGAAGGAACGAAATGTTTTCCTCATGAGGAAGAAAGAAAACGTTTTCCTCATGGGGCAGGAAGGAAACGTCTCCCTCATGAGGAAGGAAGGAAAGTCTCCCTCATGGGGAAGGAAGGAAGAAAACGTTTTCCTTATGTAGTATGGAAGACACGACTCCTCCATGAAGAAGGAAGGAAACGTTTTCCTCACGAGGAAGGAAGGTAACGTCTCACTTATGAGAAACGTCTCCCTCATGAGGAAGGAAGGAAAGTCTCCCTCATGGGGAAGGAAGGAAGAAAACGTTTTCCTTATGTAGTATGGAAGACACGACTCCTCCATGAAGAAGGAAGGAAACGTTTTCCTCACGAGGAAGGAAGGTAACGTCTCACTTATGAGGAAGGAAGGAAAAGTTTCCCTTATGATGAAGGAAGGGTACGTTTTCCTCACGAGGAAAGAAGGAAACGTTTTCCTCACGAGGAAGAAAAGTTTTCCTCATGAGGAAGGAAGGAACCGTTTTCCTCAGGAGGAAAGAAGGAAACGTCTCCCTTATGAGGCAGGAAGAAAACGTTTTCCTAATGAAGAAGGAAGAAAACGCTTTCCTTATGGGGTATAAAGGAAACGTCTCCCTCATGAGGAAGGAAGGTAACGTTTTCCTTTTGGGTACGAAGGAAATGTCTACCTCATGAGGAAGGAAACATTTTCATTATAAAGAAGGAAGAAAACGTTTTCCTTATGGAATAGGAAGGAAACGTCTCCCTCATGAGGAAGGAAGGTTACATTTTCATGATGAGGAAGGAAGGATATATTTTCCTCATGAGGAAAGAAGGAAACATCTCCCTCATAAGGAAGGAAGGTAACGTTTTCCTTATGGGGTACGAAGGAAATATCTACCTCATGAGGAAGGAAACATTTTCCTTGCGAGAAAGGAAGAAAACGTTTTCCTTATGGAGTAGGAAGGAAACGTCTCTCTCATGAGGACAGAAGGAAAGTCTCTTTCATGGGGAAGGAAAGATACATTTTCCTCAGGGGGAAGGAAGGATACATTTTCTTCATGAGGAAAGAGGGAAAAGTCTCCCTATTGAGGGAGGAAGGAAAAGTTTTCGTTATGGGGTAGGAAGTAAACGTCTCCCTTATGACGCCACATGATAGTCCGAGGGTTTTTGCTCATATTTGGCGAGCTGTAATAATAGGTTTCTTCTTGTAAAGCATCTCAGCTATATTTAAATTCTGTATGGAATGGCTTTAAAAAATAAGGGCCATCAGCTCCTAATCTGCCTATATATATATATATATATATATATATATATATATATATATATATATATATATATATATATATATATATATATATATTATATATATAAATGGATGTATTGTGTGTGTGAGTGTGTATGTTCCACATACACTCTGAAATGCATTGAGCAATTTCAACTAAAGTTGGTATACATATGACTTACCATCTGGGAAAGAACACTGTGGGGGTAAGACACCACTGGCACCAGAGTTGGGGGGCCGTGTGGGAAGGGGGTGCAATGTTTAAATTACAGAAAACCACAGATATTAGTGTCTCATCCTTAGTTTTCGAGGTCGCTGAGATTAACAGTGACAGTCCCGATGCTATTCAGTCCAAGTTCAGCCCTGATAGGAGGGGGGGGTGAGATGTGGGTGGGAAGGTGGTGACATGTTAAAATAACCAAAACAGCAGGTAACAGTGTCTAATCCATAGTTTTCGAGGTCCCTGAGAAGAATAGTGACACTCTCGATGCCCTTCAAGTCCAAGTTCAGCCCTGATAGGAAGAAGGGTGGGAGGGGGGTGACATGTAAAAGAAACCAAAAAAAAACAGATATTAGTGTCTAATCCATAGTTTTTGAGGTTGCTGAAAAGAATAGTGACACTCCTGGCGCCCTTTAAGTCAGTTCAGTCCCAATAGGAGGGGGGCTGAGAAGGGGTGGGAAGGTCGTAACATAAAAATAACCGAAAACTGCAGATATTAGTGTCTAATCCATAGTGTTTGAGGTCGCTGAGATGAATAGTGAAACTCCCGATGCCCTTTAAGTCCAAGTTCAGTCCAAATAGGAAAGTGGGGGGGGGTGAGAAGGGGTGGAAAATAAAATGTTAAAAATCACAGAGATTAAAGTCTAATCCATAGTTTTCGAGATCGTTTTGGTGAATAGAGACCCCGATACCCTTTAACTCCAAGTTCAGCCCCGACAGGAATGGGGGGATGAGAAGGGGTGAAATATAAAATGTCAAAAATGCTAGGCAATCTAACTGAAGCAACTATCTTAACAGGAACAGGAAGAGAGAGAGAGAGAGAGAGAGAGAGAGAGAGAGAGAGAGAGAGAGAGTTTATCGGTTGTTATTCCGAGATTTCCGGGTAGCGCTAGGTTGGTAGCTAGTGTATATATATATATATATATATATATATATATATATATATATATATATATATATATATATATGTGTGTGTGTGTGTGTGTGTGTGTATGTATATATATACATACACATACAGATTTATAAATATATTAATATACATATATAATATATATATATATATATATATATATATATATATATATATATATATATATATATATATATATATATATATATATATATATATATATATATATATATATATATATACATATATATATATATACATATATATATATATATATATATATATATATATATATATATATATATATATATATATATATATATATATATATATATATATATATATATATATATATATATATATATATATATATATATATATATATATATATATATATATATATATATATATATATATATATATATATATATATATATATATATATATATATATATATATA
The DNA here is from genome assembly GCF_040412425.1 of Macrobrachium rosenbergii. Taxonomy (NCBI): domain Eukaryota; kingdom Metazoa; phylum Arthropoda; class Malacostraca; order Decapoda; family Palaemonidae; genus Macrobrachium; species Macrobrachium rosenbergii. The sequence goes on from NC_089744.1 coordinate 10,804,484, forward strand.
TATATATATATATATATATATATATATATATTCAGTACAAAGAACAGCCACATGCCACATGTGCCAGGTCATCCTATGCAATGAGGTCTGCCACTGTGGTGGCAGAAGGCGGTACAAATGGTCTTTGCCGCCTCAGAAGTGCTAATGATTTGGGAGGAAATGAGCACCAAATGGCAGATGAGCCTCCTCATATAAGGCCAGTGACAACCGCAATTTCTCTCTCGTGAAATGTCGGGAAAGGAAAAAGCAGTTTTCTTGCCAATTTGTTTCCATGTATGACACTCGCAAAATGTCAGAGCCATGACTTTTGCAGCCTCATGCCCTGTGCTGACAGAGCAAAGAAAAAATCATATAGAAAGTTTCAAGAGTTTCAAATGAAGGCGGACGTGGTGCAGAAACGGAAAAAAAAGATGTTGTAGTTGAATTGCTGAAGAAAAGAAAGCGATATGTTTTGGCCCAATGCGAGACGAAGAAGAAAGTGCATTGCATGCAGGAACTGGTTAGCTGAAAGGTTTAGAGCTACAGAAGGGGAAGTGCTTGTAGTTTTCGACTGAAGCAGAAAGTGGTAGAGAAATCTGAGTTGTAAATGAAGGGTAAAGAGACTTCGATATAATCACTTAGCACGCAGATTCCTGCTACCTCAAAAGCAACACCACTAATTTTTTCCATCTCCGGACAATAAACACTCACTATTACAATTTTTTCCCTGCTACACTCAATCTTAGTATTACAGTCCGCGAACTAACATATTTGTACTCTTTTACCCATCCCTAGGATATTCGTGACTCTAAAACCACTACCCTGTATTATCTCTGTATCATTCAATTTACCTAAAACACTGGAAATTTTTGGCAACCTTTTCACACTGCTTACTGTCTTTGTCTCAGAGTGCTAGCATATTCTCCTTACTCTCCTGAAACATATTAACTATCATCATTTCTTTCCGTTCTTCTCATTATGCACGCACATCCCGAGCCCCAGGACCTTTCATTTTTATTTCTTTTTCATATTTTCATATCAATACTATAAAAATGGGAACAAGCTGGGAAGAGGAAGAAGAAGTAGACAGGGCATGGGTCTGTAAAGCTCATAATTCGGCCGTCTGGTGACCACGGATAATGCAACAAGGACGCTAGCATATTTTTCCCAACTCCCAGCAGGAGGGGAAAAGCGTGATGAATATAATAACACACACGCGCGCGCACACATATATGCGTGTGCGTGAGTATTCCATCCCTAGGCAGATCTTGTATCGATTGTTTTCCCGATTATTTGGACGTTGCCTTCTACTAAATGCTACAAAAGATTAACCTTCCCGAAGCTTCCCATTAGTTGAAGAGCATGAAATGTCTCCTAACACGGAGATCATCATCAAACTTACGTAAACTTCAAGATTTCCTTTCCCAACATTTACGGCAGTTTCGTGAGGTCCATATTGGAGGTGGAGAGGTGAGCACACATGGGCCATTGAGGTAAGCCTATTAGATGGGACATTCAGGCTTAATGAAGCATACGTCTCATTTAAGTAGGTTCAACTGTCATGGCCTAAGAGCGGTGTCACTTTGGACGCCTCAAGTGGAACCCGTTCAGTGCGCGCGCGTTTGCTCTTTTGTGCGTGACCAGGGGTTCTTTATCCCTCGGACTATCGAGTAATTACAAGATTTATAACAATAAATAGTTTTTGCGCAAACAGATTTCATTTTTATCTTGCATCTGGTGTACTTTAAGCACAGATTTTGCGGAGTGTAATATCCGTAGATTTCAAGTTTTGGTACTTGATTCTACTGTAGAGTCTAGACTGAATTTACAGGTAACGCGGAGCGGAATACCGAATGAACAGCGTAGGATTTTCAGAGCTATAATTCAAGTATTAGTATTAATATAAAATCAACGCCAGTATCAGTTAAACACTCTTGAATTAAAGGAACTATAAATACTGCCTTGTGGTTAATTACATGTGTTACATGTGATCCTAACAGCTCCTTTACTTTGCAGGCTTGTCTAGATTTTGATACCACTGGAAGTGGCAGAATCTAACTTCAATTTACTTGTTGTCATTACCATCTCAACATGACAGCCTTTCCAGGCAGGTAGACTTTTCAGATTTTATGGCATTTTATTGTTTCCATTAACAGTTATGTAAGACACTAAAAAATGGCCAGTGAAAATGTATGAAAGGTTATTACGTCAAATTTGGATCTAGACACATTGATTTCAAAAATACCTCTCCTGAATGTGCCACCTTCGAGATTACTAAAAGATAAAAAAAAAGACGATAGAAAACATGTCGAAGTCCATAAATTTTTTGAAGTGTAAATATATTCCGTTGCATATCAGTATACAAGCCAGTTTCCGTTGACATTAATTGTACGTTAGAAGCACGTTAAAACGAAGAAGAAGAAGAAGAAGAAGAAGAAGAAGATGCATGATTTATATCCTCTTTTTCAAAGTCTACAGCCATGGGATACCATCATTTTTCAAATTAGAAGGGTCTTTATTTGGAGGAAACTCTAACCAAAACTTCAAACCTTGTGGGTTAAGAATCCACTTTTGACCGGAAGACAGAGGTGTTAGAAAAAATCACAATTAATATTTACCATATGAAAATTATGAAAATCGGTCACCAAACGAGTTACGAACCAAACATAATTCTTTATCACACTGTTTCCGGTTTGATAAGCACAGTGAGTTGATGGCCCAATTGACCTTTGTTACCAGAAATTACTAAAAAGATATTCCTGGGATATCTGATAAGAGAGATTCGAGCAGGTATCAAATAGCTTCTTTGACATTAGATCTCATCCTTCTTTCTTCAAGTTTTCATTTGTGGAAAGGAATTAAAATCTAATGAATTCAAACAGGGGACTAATTTTGCTGGATGTCTCTTTTCAGGTCATATATTTATGGCTATCCTTGAACTAGAAAGTGTTTTCTCCCCTTTGTTTTTTGAAAGTGTCTGGAAAGTTAATTTCTCGTTATAATGTGGTTCGGATTCCACAATAAGCTGTGGGTCCCGTTGCTAGTTAACCAATTGGTTCTTAGCCACGTAAAATAAATCTAATCCTTCAGGCCAGCCTTAGGAGAGCTGTTAATCAGCTCAGTGGTCTGGTTAAACTAAGATATACTTAACTTAAGCGGAAAGTTAACAATATTCAGGTGTGATCTGGATTACGCGAGCTGCTCTCAGCTTTCTGACTTACTCCCTGAATGTTGTTTTTTGCAAATTTCTGTTTATTTCTAAAATTATTTTTGACATTAAAACATGTATTTTTCTTAGATATTTTTGGCATTAAAACATGTATTTCTCTTAGATATTTTTGGCATTAAAACATGTATTTTTCTTAGAGATTTTTGGCATTAAAACATGTATTTTTCTTAGAGATTTTTGGCATTAAAACGTATTTTTCTTAGATATTTTTGCCATTAAAACATGTATTTTTCTTAGATATTTTTGGCATTAAAACATGTATTTTTCTTAGATATTTTTGGCATTAAAACATGTATTTTTCTTAGAGATTTTTGGCATTAAAACATGTATTTTTCTTAGATATTTTTGGTATTAAAACATGTATTTTTCTTAGATATTTTTGGCATTAAAACATGTATTTTTCTTAGATATTTTCGGCATTAAAACATGTATTTTTCTTAGAGATTTTTGGCATTAAAACATGTATTTTTCTTACATATTTTGTTATTACTTTATTTCTTTTCTTAAAAGAATGGTCATTCTGACTTTTAGAAGCTCGTTCAAGCAAAGTAATGACGGTCATATGAAGTGTAGATATTTGGAATGAAAATCATAAAGCGCTATATCATTTCGCTGAATTATGTACTTCCCGTTGATTTTCACAATTCTCCAATTAAATCTGTAAAACCATCAGTAAGCCTAAACCGAAACGTCCCATTGATCTCTGGGTTCTCAGTGAATACTCGGTTTAAGGATCTTTGATTCATTAAAAAAAAAAAATCAGTGGGTAAAAAAAATGATAAACTTTTTACATATCCCGTGCTGAATTTTTTCCACTTTTTTTTTAATCTATCCTAAGAAAATTTGTTACCGTTCAATAATATTTAGAGATAAATGCAAATGCTATGAGTTACCGATAAGAAATCAAGAAAACAGCAGGAATATTTATAACTGTAAGCAGAAAAATCAATGAACATTATGGAATAATTTAGATAGTATTCGTAAGTGCCGATTTATACTTTTGAGGTTTCGACAAATATAAACAAGTTCCAGTTATATTCGTCGGAATCATATTATCATAAAGCCCAATAAAAAGTAACGAGATATTGCGTTCCATTTCCTAATATTGCAATTCTATATTCAGTATTTGCTGTAAAAAAGTGAGGCTACAATATACTATATCTCAGTCACTTTACATTAACTAACTGTTTCAAATACCTCTGCATATGAAAAAAAATACTATAATATTGAAATACGGAATACATTTATGTGGCGTATATATATTAAATCGAACATTACATTTATAAAAAAAACCAATTAATAAATACAAATAACATTCTAGATACTAAAAGCTTTCACACTATTAACTTGGCACGTTAAATATCTCTCTCTCTCTCTCTCTCTCTCTCTCTCTCTCCCAAGGCAACGACAAACCTTCCAGTTTGACAACAATACTGTGAAATACAATGGAAAATAAGATGAATATTCGTCACTGTATATTAAAACCACCAATAATTTATGTTAATCCGAATAACACTGAAATGTGTTGGGATTGATAGACCACTGTCGAGGATTAAATACTTACCTGGAAATTATCACCTGCCATTAGGGATTCATTGCCTTCAGTGCAGGTGGAAACACAATGACAGATCACACGGGTGAATGTTTTGCGGAAAGTGAAGTTTAAACTGACGTACAAATAGTCGGTCTGACTTTCCTTTTTATAAGTTTTTGTCGTTGGAAAACAAATTTGAGTATATCTTGGATTCTCTCTCTCTCTCTCTCTCTCTCTCTCTCTCTCTCTCTCTCTCTCTCTCTCTCTCTCTCTCTCTCTCTCTCTCTCTCGCGTATGTGCGCTACATTTTTGTATGCGTAAAAAATCCATTCCTTTATTTTGCTGAAGTAATCGAATTTCGACTTTGCCTAATAGCCTTCCAGCTGAAGAATTTTGTCCTGTCAGTTTCTATTAATCGGAATAAAGAACAAAAATTTTGCATTAAAATCTTCTCCTATCTGTTGAATTTATCCCTGGGGTACCTTTCATTTCTTCGACATTGCCACAGGAAGTCCAAAAATGAGTATGTGTTTTTGTGTGTGTGTTTGTGTGTGTGTACATTAAGCTCAAATATTAACGAAGGAGCTGCAGGCTATGGAAAGACTTCCATGAGGGAAACTTTAAATAAATTATACTATTTTAAGCTCCTGACGAGAAGTAATTACAAAGAATGAACTTACTGTTGACTGTTCCATTATAAAACTGATACCTCCACATTAAATCCTCCATCACTTCAAGGGACATCTCTCAAAGCCATTGTTAGAAAACGTATAAA
>NC_089744.1:10815000-10930000 GCF_040412425.1 Macrobrachium rosenbergii
AGAAATGTTAGTCAAATAGCCTCCTATTAGCACGCCAAGTGAAAATTTTTCGCAGTCATAAATTATGATGGGGTTGTGTGTTAAATTAACGACGTATGTTATTTCCCTTTTTTTTTATAGATAACCCTCTTCCAATTCTGTTTCTTACGACGTTTCTCAGTTTTGTTGCAGTAATGTTAATTACTGCGTAAAATTTATCATTATACAACTTTCTTGTAAGTCACTGTGTGCATTTTCTACAACCCGTGAGTGTTCGAACGTTAGGATGCATTAAATCTTGCACTGTCTCTTTCTTGATTACCAGCTCTTACAAAATTAAGAAAACACCAAAATAAAAGAGAAAATAGAAAAGAAATAAGCATTCGTGCCACTTTTCTCCTAATTACATGTTGTCTGATTTGCTAATTAAGATCACCATTCCAGCTTAATCCTACGCCTGGGTAGCTGTTTTTAATTAGCATCTTCCATCTGTTTCTATTCGGAACAGCTCATTTCTTATTTAGTTTTGGCAGATGGTTTACAGACGTATGCCCTCACTGACTTCGACCCTCTCCATTTATCCTGACCTGGGATCCCCCATAAACTAAGCTCTGATTTAGGCACAAACGCAAAGCAAACGACCTCCCACCAGTCCTGCCTTCCTCTTGCCCTCTTCAGTGCCATTCTTTTCCAGACACTTCACTTTAGCGAGGTCTTTTTTTCCGAAGGCCACAAATCTCGCAAACATCATACATTCATTCTTCGCCTCTCCCTACACAAGGCTTTCTAAATTCTGAATGCCTGCCTTTCTCTCTCTCTCTCTCTCTCTCTCTCTCTCTCTCTCTCTCTCTCTCTCTCTCTCGCCTCGGTCCATCCAAAACATGGCACTTGTTTTCAAACTGCATATTCATTGGCATTCTCTTGCAATAGCTTTGCCTGAATTCGAAGTGCAATGTAAGGGGAAATGCAGTATTTTGCAACAAGCGACGTTTGTAGTACATATCTCCAAGATTTTACTCTTTATAATTATGAATAAACATACTAACAGTGTAAGTCCACTGACGAATATGTGATTATTATTATTATTATTATTATTATTATTATTATTATTATTATTATTATTATTATTATTATTATTATTATTATTATTAGAAAATTCCCGCATTCGCATGTTGAACAAGACAACTGACTTGAGATGGCCCGGGAAAAAAAAGGAGTTTAACATAAAATGATTAAATATACAGAAGTTTCAACAGATGATCAATACTCAAGGATGTGGTACTTTTCAACAGACTTGTGTGAGTTCAGAAACTTTATTATGCGCCCCTTATTAGTCATTGTGCTGGATTTCCTCTCAGTAACAATAGCAATCATGAAGTGAAACTCTGTTGAAACGCAATGTGCCACATGCTTTTCGCATCATCTATATTCAAGTGAATTTAGACGCTCTATTTTGGAAAATGAAATTTTCATTGTCTTAAAAGTTCCTATACAATTGATCAATTCTCTGCCAGGAAGATTCATTTCAGCACCAATCATTCAAATGGGTCTTTGCCCGGTTTCAAAGAAGCTTTGGACCCACGTTCAGAGCATACAGAGATTATTCAATCATTCAGGACATGGTGAGAATATTCATTGCTTCGAGCACAGATTCAGAACGGAGAGAGATTACTCGATGCTACGAACGGGGAAAGGGTTTGATACCCTGCAGAGTGAAATATGTTCACGGTCTTCGTAAAATCGCGTCGTCGTGAGATCGTAATGGGCTCATTCCCTTCATCCGATGAAATCTGGCCCAAAATGGAATCAAATGTAACATTTTTGTTTAATATGAGGGCCGTAAGGTTCGAACATCGTAGAAGCACTCCTTGGAATTTCTTGATCTCTGGACAAATAAAGCCTGTAACTTTAATTCTGGTCCTTCCCTCCTGACAGCAGTTTCGAGAGAGATGAAAGTAACTTTTACTCTCGAAGTTGAAGAGAACATCGTTCGCAAGGGATCTTTGTTGTGCTCTGTTGTTTTTTAACTGTTCTGTTTGGTAGCTTAGGGTGTTAGTGGATGCATGGGTAATGACACTAATAATGATAACGAGAATGATAAATAATATTGTCATTAGAAGTAATATACATACCGTCTGAATGCAGATCTGAATAATCTAATGAAAATCTAAGTAGAAGTAGTATATTAAGAAATAAATATACACATACACACATACAAAAATATACACATGCATATATACTGTGTGTGTGTATATATATATATATATATATATATATATATATATATATATATATATATATATATATATATATATATATATATATAATGTAACATGGCTGTTGAGAAGGAAAGAAATATTGTCTCATTTGCTCGTATGTGACAGGAGCGTGTAAAAGATGCCCTAATTGGACCCCTTCCTCCGAATGGTACCGCTCACGAGAAAAAGCCTCTTTTTGGACTTACATCAGAAATAAAGCCACAGACGAGGAATCTGTACGACAATAAAATTCATAATATAGGAACTGGATTCTTTACAATGTTAAAAGCCGCTTGAGAGGCACTCAGAGATGAGTCTACGATTCAGTAAGTCGTTGATTTGCCATATAAATCGTATTGGTTGCATAAATCTTATTGAACAAAATCGTTTGAACAGATTTTCAAGAGAATTGGGTACGGTTCCCCGGAACGGAAACAGTAATCAAAGTCAATAAAGATCTAATTTTCAATAAAAGTTTAGCAAAAGGCCAGCACAATGTAGAATATATATGTATAAAATATATATATATATATATATATATATATATATATATATATATATATATATATATATATATATATATATATATACATACATATACAATATATATCCTATAGTGTGCTGGTCTTTTGCTAAACTTTATTGAAAATTGATCTTTATTGACTTTTGGATTACTGTTTGTGTTCCGGGGAACTGTACCCAATTCTCTTGGAAAATCTATTCAAACGATTTTGTTCAATAAGATTTATGCAACCAATATGATTCATATGGCAAATCAATGACTTACTGAATCGCAGACTCGTCTCTGAGTGCCTCTCAAGTGGCTGTTAACATTGTAAAGAATCCAATTTCTATATTATGAATTTTATTGTCTTACAGATTCTCGTCTGTGGCTTTATTTCTGATGGAAGTCCAAAAAGAGACTTTGTCCCGTGAGCGGTATCATTCGGAGGAAGAGATCCAATTTGGGCATCTTTTACACGCTCCTGTCACACACGAACAAATGAGACAATATTTCTTTCCCCTCTTAACATCCAGGTTTCTTTCCCGATTCGTTTCAACGTCTGCCCGCAAATCAAACTTTTCCCCTTTACCCGGCTGACGTTTTACTTCTTATCTATCGACAAAAGACTAAATCGGCAAGAACTTATTTCTAACAGTTTACTGAAAGCAAATGTACTAAGATGTAGGCTACTTATTATTATTATACATTTATTGCTAACATGATACATTATCATTTATTGTTACAGGTGTGCGAGGCAACTATGAACCTGTCTACGAGTACCACCACATTTTTTTCCATCATCTCAGCTTCTTTTCCCTGTTGATTTTGTTACATTTTTTTTTTCTTTTTTCCCGCGTGTCAATTCCATGGCTGAGCTGATTTATTTTCTGTACAGGAGCCTTTTGGGCTTATGACATTCTTATGATCCAACTGGCGTTACAGCTTAACTTATAATAATAATAATAATAATAATAATAATAATAATAATAATAATAATAATAATAATAATAATAGTTTGTTTTCTGGCCTCCGTTCAGTGAAAAAGAATGTATGACTTCGTTCTGGTTTTTCTCTTTTAAGGAATAGCCTTAGAATATATATATAGCGATTTACTGATGAAAAAACCCTGAGTGTAATAATTATCAGAGAGCATTTTAATCTTCACAAAGATGTTCTGATCATTCCACGCCAAGTTTTGGAATCTTACGAAAAATTGCTATTGTAAGTTCGAAAGAAATCACTTTCGAGATATTTCTAGAGAGATGGAAAGGGATTTCGAAAGGCACGTGTGGAATACTAAAAACAAAGACAGTCATCCGTGGTATTTTATTTTATTTTGGGCTGGGTAGGGGGCGGCGTGGGTAGCGTTAAACCAGTGTGAATATTTTTTCGCCTTTTTCGCCAGTGTGTCGCGGTGGGTGGCGCGGGGTGGGGGTGGGGGCCCGTTGGATGAGGCTACTGCCTTCACGTAAGTGTCACTTTGGAGCTTTTGTTGTTCCATGATGGTATCTATGGTCGAAGTACAGATAAATCAATAAATTATGAGTAATTCTGTTTTGGGACCAATTTTCGAGCGATGACTAGGAAACCGGTGTCCTTGGAATGAGTAACTGCTGTATATAAAAGAAAACCGCAGGTCATCTGGACAAATAGCAAAACAAATAGACTGCCCAATGTGATTAAAAAAAAAAACCTAAATGGAGCACAGTAAAACATATATGAAAAACGAGCCCTGTGAGTGAACAGCTTATATAATTTTGTGGAAGCCTCAGTATAGAAAAACAAAAAAAGGAAGTCGTTCTTCCTACCTTCAAGGATCTTGTAGGATGTTTTGAAGGATGCTTCCTTTTATGAGACACGGCTGTCACTTTTGACAGAAGATCTCATAGAAAATGAAGGATTTCTTTTCAGAAAGGTTATATAATCGCCATTTTTTCTTCTTTTCTTTTTCTTTCTCAGTATTTCTTACTTGGCCTTCTACAATACGTAAGGTTGCTGAGTTAGAAATGACTTTCTATATTAGTCTGATATGAAAGTAGACACATATATGGATATTTGCTGTATCAACAATCTCTGTATAATGAAAAGCCATGTGTGTCCATAATTTTTGCGTGTCAAAATTTATAGCCTAAGGTCGATATTTACGCGACGCGTCCTACTTATCGTCGTCCAGTCCGAGGACAGCTTTTACATCGCCGACTCGACTCGCTCTTGATGTTACCGTGGTTAGTGACGTCATGGGAACACTAATAGTGAATTCCCTAATATTTTTCATTTAGGGGAGTTAAAATGAATCGAGGGAAATCTCCCGGAGAGGCCAGATACAAGGTGAGGACAAAATTAGTCAAAATCAATATCTGTTAGATATCATCCCGGCATGAGTTTCGACAGCATCAGTGACGTCATATTGACATCAATTTTAGTTAGTCGTTTCGCTGAAATGAGGAAGGGTCGTTCAATTGGAAGATTTTTAGAAAAAGAACGTTTACTGGTCTTGGGTCAAACTTTTATAGCTTCTGCTTTTCTAATTTCAAACTTACATTTGTCCACACTAACATCGGTGAAGGTCAGACCCATATGAGAGTTTTGTTACTATTTTTGTTAAATACAGTTTTTTTTCATTTTTGTTAAATAGGCTTTGCTGGGCACTTTTATGGTGTAGTGTGCAAAACCAAAGCAAAATTAAATCGTAGTATAGGTAGTGACTTGAAAACTGAATTGTCAACCTATTCAAATCAAACTCTGTTCAAACCTATTCAAAACAAAAATCTTTCTCAAATCGGACGAAAGTGGTTTGAATAAACCTGTATAGAAGCTGAAGCTGAAGCGTACTGACATCATATGTAGACATGAAAAACCACGATTTGTCTACTTGACCATGCTGGGGTCTCCGATGCTTTTACAGGGGATCTGTTGCAAAGATAAAATAAATTTCATTTCAGGGGTTTTATATTTTGGATAAACGACTTCATTAGCCTTTCTGTCAAAAGACTATTCCTCCATGATTACCAAAGGTCCACATACTCTCTATCACACCCCTGTTATCATAAGAAGATAATAATTACTCATCTGAAAACACGAGCATTTTTCAGGAAAACAGATTGTGAAAACTTATCTTATCGGCTCCTTAGTAAATCCATAATCCTTCCCTTCAAATTTCTATTCCTTTCCTTGGAAACAAACATAAGCTTGTCAGAACCTTAATTCTCAATAATAAAAAAACTTTATATTCCAACGATATCCGGAACTTTCCCATGAAAACCTAAGCTCTCCGAGAAAAAACTAACCTTAGTAAATCCATAATTCTTTTATGAAAATCTCGCTTCACCCAAGAAAATTGTAAGTTCTCCCAACGGAAAAATCCCCTGTCAGAACTCATTTTCACTATGAAAACCTGTTTCTTCTCATGAAAACTCACTCCTGCCTATTGAACTCGTCACTTTCTTAAACTTCGTCAACACCGCCCGAGGCAAAACCCTCTGTGAAGTACTGCCACACAGCTAAGGTTTTTCCTGTGCTTTCACTTCCGCAAATCTCCAATCATCTCCAACTGCGCCCTATAAGGAACTGACTACCCTTTAATGTATTTAGCCAATGTATTCTCCACGGATTCTAGTTCCTCATTGGATGGGTCGATATCGTACTCGGCTAGCACTCTTCTAGGCCAGCGTTCGATCCTCCGACCGGCCAATGAAGAATTAGAGGAATTTATTTCTGGTGACAGAAATTCATTTCTCGGTATAATGTGGTCCGGATTCCACAATAAGCTGTAGGTCCCGTTGCTAGGTAACCAATTGGTTCTTAGCCACGTAAAATAAGTCTAATCCTTCAGGCCAGCCCTAGGAGAGCTGTTAATCAGCTCAGTGGTCTGGTTAAACTAAAGTATACTTAACTTTTTTTCACGGATTCTGCCATATGAAAGGGTAGACATTCTCCTCACAGTGATTCAAGTTCGCAAGCAGTTTTCACAAAACATGAATGCTTGCTTGTGAGAAAAACGCAATTGTATTTTCGTTTTCTTCCTTTTACAGGATAACAAAGTAACGTTCTTACTCTTTTGGAAATTAAGTAATTACTCGTGTTGGCTTCATTCAACTTACCAACTAGTGTATTTGTAATTAATGACGCCAACTTCTCTCCTCATTCAAGCGTTAATTTGAGGTGCGGTAGACTCTGATACATAATTGATGACATCGTTCATTAGTACCATTATTAGTTATCAACTCGTTAGTAGACAAGGCAGAGCATTAGTCTGCATCAGTTTGTTGCAATGCTTCTGTAGGCTTAGGCTTAGTTTGTCACTTTCTGTTTCGTTGTTTATATCAAACTATTGCTTGTGTTTGTAGGGCAAACAGTCGATGGACAGAATGTCGAAAGACAGGGTGAGGACGGATAAAATGTCGATACACCGCAAGAAAAATGGACAAAATGTCGAAAGGAGTAGATTAATAAAAAATGAAAATAACTTTGGGCATTCATTTTACAATTATTTTGGAGTAAAATAAAAAAAGTTTATACTGTATATTTATACTGGTTATTATAGTTTACCTAAAAGGATCGGTTCAGCAAAAAAAAAAAAAAATAATGAATACTTACAAGTGTACAAATTTTACCGTCCATGTTACCTCCCATGTTTGAGTTAATAATTTCCACTTTAAAAAGGGATTATGGTCAACATAGAAAAAATACAGAATCGATGATGCACTTTTGAATTACGAAGATAGAAACGAAACAGAACAGAACTCGGTAGAAAACAATTGTTGAGCATTTGTTAATATTGAATCATTCAATACTACATGACTAGCTTCACGGTTTCGTCAGGACAGTCACCATCGAAAGTCCATTTTCCCTCTTTGCCGAACTATGTCAGTTGGGCAGTTAATTTTCTATGACGATTTTTTCGATACTTTGACCTTCATCATTTTACCTATTCACCGTTTTGTCTTTTCGACATTCTGTCAGTCTACACCTGTCTTTCGACACGTTACCCGTCGACACTTTCTCTGCACACCATTACGTGTCACGTTTGTTTAAAACACCTTATTTTTACTTGTTGCATATTTAAACATCTTGGTTTTTTTAAGTCTGCGCAGGATAAAAACGGTCAACATCCTGACTAATTTTACACAGACTAATTATAAAGCCTGAAAGAAACAAAATTAAATACGGAGAAAGAAAAGATGGGGTAAATCATTAGTTTATATATTTTTTACCCAATTAAAGCTTATGATAAACCAGTAACAGACAAGCTATTTTCTACGGAATTGTACGATGCGGACAGCGCAGAAGAAAAATCACATTTTGAGGCTAAATAACCTATGGTAAGTTGTTTTAAGAAAAAGTTATATAAACGATATACCCTGAATAGCAGCAGCTTTACCGTTTTGTTTTTATGAAATGAAAAAAGGACAAAACAATGTCCTGTTATTATTTAAGGACAACTCGGTCTGTTTTATGAAATGAAAAAAGAACAGAACAATGTCCTTTTATTATTTAAGGACAAATTGGTCTGCCTTTTAGAAAAGTCGAAATCCAATTACTTCAGCTGGATACAGGGATGACGTTTTCTATACGTCGATAAAAAGGCCAACACAAATAGTGTAAGTGCGGTTCTGCATATATGCGTGCGCGCGCCCTTAAGTGTGTGGGTGTTCAGAGAGAGAGAGAGAGAGAGAGAGAGAGAGAGAGAGAGAGAGAGAACAACCAAAAATCTACCAAGTCGGGACTGAGATTGAAATTCCCTCCCACAACCACTGATGTCTTCCATTCGAGTACCTCCTCTGCCTCATCTAACCAGGATTTCTTTGCACCGACTCTCCTCTCCTTTTTTGGATCATCCCAGTGACACGCTGACCTTGCATCCCCTCATTCTCTCATGGTAACCAAGCACCTCGAAGCACGCTGATCCGTATTTATACCAAAGCCAAGCCTTTTTTTTTTTTTTTTTTTTTTTTACCCTATTGTCTTTGAAAGTTATCATTTTTCTAGCACTTCCTGTACCACATTGAATAATTGACCATTCAACTTTTTCTCCTGACATTTGCTTTCGAAATCGAACATGGCCTTCGTAAAGGAGCGTTAGCTCAACCATTTTCATTAATCCAAGTCTTTGCTTCCACTTGTCTACCAAACATTTTATGTGATTCCTCTTTTTTTTTCTCTTATTATCACACCATTATCGATACATTACTTTTATCAAAATGAATCAGGCAATGCCATTCTTGTACCATCCATCCCGCAGTTACCTTTAAATCTTAATCTTGCAAAAATTTTTTCAATTTCCCTTGAACATTTTCCTTATCTCACAATGGTGGGGGAGGGGTGTCCAATGTATAGTTCCCTTTGCCCGACTTCTCTCATCATCCCATCCATAAAAACGTTCAACGACTATTGCAACGCAACACTCCCATATCTGAGGCCCACTTTAAGACAGTACCAGTAATTGTTCATCACTATTCTAACACAAACACAGGTACAAATAAAAAAAAATTCGTGTCACTCTCAATAAATTATATGCCTCATATAATCCCTGTGCCCTCTTTACCGATTCTACAAAAAAAGGCGGGGGAAGTTGCACCCTCAGTCGTTGCGTAAAAGCTTCTAAGTTAATCCCACTAACCCACACCCCGCTAAAAAAAATTTAATACCTAGGGAGGTAGCAGCTTCTGGCGTGACGTAATAGCCCCTAAGTTAATGCCACTAACCCATCCCACAAAAAAAAAAAAAAAAAAAAAAACTGGGGAGGTGGCAACCTCTGGCGTGGCAAAAAAACCCTTCAGTTAATGCCACCAACCCATCCCGCAAAAAAAAAAAAAAAATGGGAAGATGGCAACCTCTGACGTGGCATAAAAGCCCATAAGTTAATGCCACTAACCCATCCCCCCCACTCCAATAAAACAAGGGAGTTGGCAACCTCTGGCATGGCGTAATAGCCTGTAAGTCAATGCCACGAATCCACCCACCCCAGAAAAACAGAGGAGGTGGCAACCTCTGGCGTAGCGTAATAGCTAGTAAGTTAATGCCACTAACCCATCTCCCCCAAAAAACTGGGGAGTTGGCAACCTCTGATGTGTTGTAATTGCCAGTAATTTAATGCCACTAACCCATCCCCCCCAAAAAAACTGGGGAGGTGACAACCTCTGGCGTGGCGTAATAGCCTGTAAGTTATGCCACTAACCCATCCCCCAAAAAAACTGGGCAGGTGGCAACTTCTGGCCTGGCATAAAAACCCGGAGGTTAATGCCTTCAACCTATCCCCCCATAAAAAAAAATGGGCAGGTGGCACCCTCTGGCGTGGCATGAAAACCCGGCAGTTAATGCCTCCAACCCATCACCCCATAGAAAAATTGGGTATGTGGCACCCTCCAGCGGGGCATAAAAACCTGGAATTTAATGCCACCAACCCAACGCCCATGAAGACAAATTGGGTAGGTGGCAGCCTCCGGCGTGGCATAAAAGTCCAGAGGTTAATGCCTCCAAACAATCCCCCCCATAAAAAACTTGGGAAGTGGCACCCTCTGGCGTGGCATGAAAACCCGGAAGTTAGTGCCTCCAATCCAACCCCCATGAAAAAAAACCTAGGGAAGTGGCACTAAGGCATTGGCATAAAAACCCGGAAGTTAGTGCCTCCCACCCACCACCCCATAAAAAAACTGGATAGGTGGCACCCTCTGGCGTGGCATATAAACTCAGAGGTTAATGCCTCCAACCCATCCCTAGATAAAGAATATCTAGGGGATTATCTAGGGAAAGTGGCAAATATCTGGCGTGGCATAAAAACCCGAAAGTTAATACCTCCAACCCATCCACCCATAAAAATATCTGGGGAGGCGAAAAATTCTGGCGTGGGGTAAAAACTCGAAAGTTAATGCCTTCAACCCATCTCCCCCCATTTAAAACAGTCCCTACTTAACTAAAACTAGCCAATAGTTTCTTCTGCTTTTCAACCGAGTATCCTAATCAGAAGTATTCACAATTATAGCTGCCTCTCTTTCTCTCTCTCTTTCTTCAATTATATTTTTTATATATATATATATATATATATATATATATATATATATGTATACATGTATATATGTATCTATGTATATATGTGTATAATATATATATATATATATATATAGATATATATATATATATGTGTGTGTGTGTGTGTATATACATTTATAGATATATACTTACATATACACACATATATATATACATACATACACATATATATATGTGTGTATGTATATATATATTTGTATATGTGTATACACATATATATACATATAAATATATATATCAACTTTATCACGTACGCAATTATTCTGTGCATTAGTAGAATTACTAAAAGGACCTCATTCAAACTGGATGGTATCTAATGGAGTATTTATTCGGAAAAAGTTACAAGCTTTCTTGGACAAACAGTCCACATCATCAAGTATCCGTACAGTGAGCAGACGCGTAGTCCAGCTGTATTTATATCTGTGTGCTGGGTACTTTTAATCCTATAATTTTCTGTACAGGAACACCAACAAAACAGCGAGACTGGTATATATGTATATATGTATACATACATACATATATATATATATATATATATATATATATATATATATATATATATATATATATATATATATATATATATATATATATATATATATATATATAAAATTCATGGAAAGGCCCTCTAATTGCATACAGCTGTGTTGACGAGCCGACGTTACACGTCGCTTGATGCATTTTCAGGGCTGAAAAAGCGGTTAAAAACAATAAGTATACCTTAGTTTAACCAGATCACTGAGCTTATACATTATACCGAGAAATGAGTTTCTATCATCAGAAATAAATTCCTTTAATTCTTCATTGGCTGGCCGGAGATTCAAACGCGGGCCCAGCAGTGTGTTAGCCGAGATCTATACCGACCTGCCCAACGAGGAACTGTTAAAAACAATAAATATTTGTGTATAAATTGTGATAGATATATACAAAATTTATTTCTCACCTTATTTATATCTTAGGCAGAACAGAGAGCAAATTATGCGGCCTTACTTAAAACGAAACAAAAATTTAAAAAGTTATTCCCTCCAAGTTATTCTAAGATTTTAACGAGTGAATGAATCTACCGTTGAAATGCGAAACCCTAATGAGTATCCAATTAATGATTAAAGCATCGATTTAGTTCATGAATACAGTTCCTTTGTACACGTGATTATCCCGAAGCTTCCGATTAAACCCCCTTCGTGTAATTCGTCTTAGAGCTGGAGGAACACTTGCCGGCCCTGTCTTCTAATTGGACCTCCAGGTATTTCGAGGAATATTACCCCAACGCCTCATGGAATCGACAGTGGGATTTCAATTGTTTTTGGGTTATTTTCTTTTAGCGCAAGAATAACGAAAAAAATGAAAAAATATGCGTATCTGTATATGATGCATATCTTCTCAAGTACGAGAATTAGAGGAATTTATTTCTGGGGGTAGAAATTCAATTCTCGTCATAATGTGGTTCGGATTCCACAATAAGCTGTAGGTCTCGTTGCTAGGTAACCAGTTGGTTCTTAGCCACGTAAAATAAATCTAATCCTTCGGGCCAGCCCTAGGAGAGCTGTTAACCAGCTCAGTGGTCTGGTTAAACTAAGATATACTTAACTTTTCTCAAGTACGACTGTACAAGCAACGAGTATACATTGGTCTTACCGAATAGCCTCCTGGAGGCAAAATGAACAGATTCGACTCGCGATCACTGTGGCTGAGAGAAATGAATGAATGTATATAGAATTTAGGCCGAGGGCCAAGCACTGGGACCTATGAGGTCATTCAGCGCTGAAATTGAAATTGACAGTAAAAGGTTTAAAAGGTGTAACGGGAGAAAACCTCGCAGTTGCACTATGAATCAATTGTTAGGAGAGGGTGGAAAGTAAGATGGAAGAAAGAGAATATGAAAGGATGTACAGTAAAAGAAACGAAAGGGTTTGCAGCTAGGGGCCGAAGGGACGCTGCAAAGAACCTTAAGTAATGCCTACAGTGCAACACATGAGGCGCACTGACGGCACTACACCCCAAAACTGGATGGTATCTAATGGAGTATTTATTCAGAAAAAGTTACAAGCTTTCTTGGACAAACAGTCCGCATTATCAAGTATCCGTACAATGCCTTAGGCTGACTCGAGAGAGAAAGAAAATGTTACAAAGAACGAACTGATGAAAGATCGTTCAGCTCAGAGGGAGTTGGGCTGCTAATGACTATCAAATTGACAATTCTCAGCTCCCTCGAGTACCGTGACTTTCAGTGTACGGTAGTTTCCCTTTTTCCAGAAAATCTTGTTTAATGAATTCCGATAGACTGCTCACATTTCCCTCTTTATTTTCGTTAAAGACCGTATTTGCATAACCACGAACCTCATTCATGAAAGGCGAACAACCACGGGCGATAATATCTTCATCTGAATTCCATCATCAAAATTCGCTGACTGTATCGACTGTTTTTGCTGAGTGACGCACTATCATGGCCTCCAGGGCCAACTTGTGTGAAACCCTTCTCTAAGCGTCTATTTGCACTGATCCTCTAAGGTCTTCTTCCATCAGCTTTTGCAATTAGTGGGAAGATAATTTGTAATGTTTCTCGGTTTATCTCTCGGGTCTCTGTTTTCCATCAGCAATTATCATAACAGATTTTCCGTCGATAGAAACAGGACACTTCTATCTGAATGAAATGAGATGGCGTATGAGATATCACGGGGATTATGGAAACCCGCTGGGCGTCTCTTTGTCTGTAGTTATTGTGTATCTCCCATTCAAGTCATGGCATCTGACATAATATACAGTGTTAGTCTACGATGTAGCTCCGGAAAATCAACTTATCGTCGAGTCAAAATTTGGTATTCATTTGTAAATCTTCTTGCGTGTCTTTTGAGGAGAATACATTTGTTGTACTATTTATTCAGTAGGCATCCCGCTGGATTTTTCGTTGACAACAAAAAGTTATATACTTTACGTAATTATTATCATTAATTGTAAATATTACGCAAAGTAAAAAGGGAGAGAGAGAGAGAGAGAGAGAGAGAGAGAGAGAGAGAGAGAGAGAATTGATACTTGTTCAAATAATTATCATCGTGGCCATAGGTAGAAAATGGTTACTTTAGCTTAAAGGAAACAAAAAAGGGGAAAGATTTTCACTGGCTGCATAAATAAGATGGTTGAAAAGTGTCATCCAATTATGAATAGTCGCTTATCTGTAGAATTGCTACACTTCACCTCTCTTAGGTCTTGCACTCAATCAATAATAATAATAATAATAATAATAAAAAAGCAAACGCCAAACGGACGACGTCTTGTTTTGTTCTGGCTACTCTATTACCGGGCGACTGGAAAAGAAACGCGCCTATTTCGTTATGACCTTAAATCGTATTGCAAGCACTGAAAAAGTAGACCCTCTTGGCACCAAGAATCACTTATTTTCTTTGATCTCGGAAGAACACAAGTCGGTTGGAGGAACTCCTCTGCCACCCCAGGATTCAATAAGCTGTTCAATTCTATTTCTTGCATTTTTCTAAACTGGTGTCTCCACGGCATCTACGCATGTGTAATCTATTATTTCTCAATGACAGGTTAATTTGTTGACGTTATGGTAGCTGTAACTTTTAATATCATGATTATGAATCATTAATACATTCATAATTATATTTTATGTCGTTAAGAAAAAATATAATTATTTGTGTACTTTAACCCCTGAAAGAATTAGTGGCCATCAAATTGGAACTGAATATCAAAGAAGCTGTTGCCCAAAGCTCTCTCTCTCTCTCTCTCTCTCTCTCTCTCTCTCTCTCTCTCTCTCTCTCTCTCTCTCTCTCTCTCTCTCTCAGGGCCGTAGACCATTGACGCAATGTGGGTATTTTTTTTTCTATTTAGTACTGGAGAGACTGCAACAGTACTTGGATTCTGCATTTTAATTATACTCGTACTTTACTTTTTTTAATAAGACAACGACGTTGAGATGTGCTTTACTTTAAATGTGGCCAAATGTAAATTTTTCATTGAACTGAAGCTCTTGGTGTTTCTGTTTCAACAAGGGAGAGATCTATGTCCTATGATCGGCATTCAATAAAACATTACTCCTGTTCACGTTTCATTATCTAGAGTTCATTTCTCGTGTACATATCTGAAGTAGAGAAAAAAGGGACGAATTCGAAAAGACAAAGATTCAGGTCGAAATCTGCCTATTTATTTTTTTTTTTTAGCTCGCATATTTCCTGTGATATGTTTATTTGGGAAGGTCAGATGTTGAACCAACAAAGTAATCCAACCTTAATCTCAAAGAATAAAAAATGTCTCAGGAAAAATATTAAGGACTTAACTGATAAAGACACGGAAGATCTACTTCGTAAAGAAAAAAAGTATAAAAGTTAACTACTGAAAGATACTATTAAACGAGTAATTACTGACTATTACTTTCTTGCGGACACACACACATGTACATGTATATATGTATATGTATATATATATATATATATATATATATATATATATATATATATATATATATATATATATATATATATATATACATATACATATATATATATATATATATATATATATATGTATATATATATATATATATATATATATATATATATATATATATATATATATATATATATATATATATATATATATATATATATTTATATATATATATATATATATATATATATATATATATATATATATATAATGTGTTGTCACATTTACCAAGCTTTGAAATCTGAGAGGAAATTAATGCAAAATTTTCCTTCCCTTGAGGGATTCAACCACAGATAGACGGTTCACGTTAGTTCTTAGCACACGACACCACTCTGTTAGTAGTGGCTTTATTTCCGCTCAAATATCCGCATATTTGTCAAATTCAGATACATTTTTGGGGAAGAAATCAATAACTTCAGAATATAGTTTCCTGGGCAGAATTTTAGAACAGACCGACCTCATTCAATCTCTTTTAACTCCTCTTCGCAAAGCGAAATTTTCAACAATCTGTGTCTCTATAAACTCAATTATTGCTCTCTCCACATTTCGTTCGTCTCTTAATTTGGTGAATGACCGTGTCTTGAACGTAAGCCTTCAAAACCGAACAGAACAGCCATATTAATATCTGATGTGAATCAAAATACCAATATTTATTGGTTTTTACATCTAATAAGCAACTGATTATGTTTGCAGTCAAAACTCAGTTGGTGACACGTGTCAGCCATGTAATTAAACACATCCTGCAATTCTGGACTTTGTATGAATCTCGGATGTACGGAAATTCGATGCTATCAGTGCGTTCCTTGATTTGGTTTTCGACGAATAAAATGAAAGAACTTAGATACTAAACACTGAACATTTTTCAGTGAAAATTGAATAGTTATCGGAACTATTCAGAAAAAAACAGCATCGTATAGTATAAAGTATAAATCTTAGCACATTAAGGAAAACTTTGCTTTATTTACAAACAACCCGTGTATTGCATAAGTAAAAATAACATTTATATATTTATGTGACCCCTGTAGAGAGAGAGAGAGAGAGAGAGAGAGAGAGAGAGAGAGAGAGAGAGAGAGAGAGAGAGAGAGAGAGAGAGAGAGAGAGGGGGGGGCGAAGGTCACATACAATTAACGGAATCCACTTCAGAAGTCCAAAGTGAAACCACTTCTTAAGGAACAAGGCAGCTGAACCTACCTTAATGAGACGTATGCCTGTGTAGGCCTCAATGCCCCATCTAAAAGGCTTACCTGAATGCCACCGACACACTCCCCCCCCCACCCCCACCCCGCCCACAACACACCGCTCTCGACCTCCCACATGGGCCGCCCACAATCTCTGTTACTGCCTCAAAAAGAAATCTTAATTTCTACTTAAATTTTCTAAAGACGTTCGTCTGGATTTCAGAGGATTTCTGGCTCTCCAGTTAAAGGGGAATGTTTGCTCGTTTTTCTCGTGTTTATTCTTCTCGTTTGTTTCTTCCATAAGTAAAGGCTAACGAATGTGGAATAAGCGGCATTCTGTGACGACCATAATTGTGAATATAAATAGGCAATGGTGTCCAGTAATGTTTACACACACACGTATATATATATATATATATATATATATATATATATATATATATATATATATATATATATATATATATATATATATATATATATATATATATATATATATATATATATATATATATATATATATATATATATATATATATATATATATATATATATATATATATATATATATATATATATATATATATATATATATATATATATATATATATATATATATATATATATATATATATATATATATATATATACATATGAAGGAGTTAAACACCCAAAATGTTGCGCGTCCTGATTATAAAGACATTTTTATCAAGCAAAAAAAAAAAAAAAAAAAAAAAAAAAAGAGGCATTCTCGGCAAACAGAAAGTCAAAGGGACGGCTGTTAATAACAAGGACATCAGATGGAAACTGAATGTTAAATTAAAACGTTTGTGAAGAAAAGGTAGGTTGAAAAATTTGTGACGAGTCAAGTTGGAAAGAAAGATGCATAGTTTTCAAATTACCCATGAAAAGAAAGATGCATTGTTTTCAAATTACCCAGGAAAATCCTGTAGAGTTCTCAAATTAAAAGTAAAATGTGGATAAGACATTTGATTATGAATGAAAAAAAAGTGAGAAGGAAGAAACAAAAAGATACTTTTATTTAGGAATGTCTAATGTAACGTAATAAGTAGATATGATTTAGGAATTTCTGATGCTACACTCATGATTTTACACTCCAAATCTTACAGTTCCTGAACCAGGTGCGTTAAGACTAAACTTCATTGATTCTAATAAAAAATGGGAAACAACCCAATCACTCGATACTGATGAATGGGAAGAGGATGAACGTTTGTTCTGACCTCTGTGGTGGATGCAGAGTAAGGAGCTCCTGTTACGTGAGTGGCACATTGGAATTTTTATTTCGCCATCACGACTGTGTTGTGCTTCCTTGTCAAAGCTCTGCTTTCGTAGCTGTTGGGTATTTAATGAAGTTCCGAAGAGGAAAAATGAAGAGAATATGAACAACAACAGCGGGCAGTTGTAAAAATATTTAATAAAAAGTAAAAAAAAAAACAAAAAAAAAAAGGTGATGTTAGCAGGTGGGATGCTATAAGCTTGGTAAAGTAAGACAAAAATATATATATGTACAGTAAGACATTATTTAATGCAATTAGAAATGACAAATGTCAAAATCTAGTAAAAAGTAGCAGAAAATTAGAAATGGAAAGCACATAGATTGTATTACTGTTAAAAAAAAAAAAGAACGATTTGAAAAGCACAGTAGCGATAAACTTCCCAAAAAGAGAAAAATGGGGTAACAGCGTCAATTGTAAAACAGAACCTATGAAAACATTGGCTGTGTCTCAAATGGAGTAAAATACACAACGACGCCAAATTGAAAGAGGAAAATGAATCGTCAAGGAAAACTGGCGAAGGTATTGAAAAAGTAAACAAGGTTAAGGGTGTCGGATAGAGACAAGCATTGGTTTACATTACTGAAAGGAAAGGAAAAATGATCAATATGCAAAAAGCAAAGGAAATGCAAGGTAAACATATTATGGCATGGAAGTGAAAATAGAAGGACATGATGTTAAAAAAAAAAAAAAAAAGATGTCGGTGAACTTTGCGAGCTAAACATATCACGTAGATGTAAAAATAGAAGGAAGTTTTAAAGAAAAGAAAATGTCAATGAACTTTTGATGTGTTGTAACGCGTTTCAGTTGAATCCAACATCAATAATCATTTCACACGATAAAATAAAGTTCACTCACCTATCGACATTTAGCGAGTTGTATTGGACTGACTGAACCAATCAGTTTCCGCCACCTACCTGAGTCAGCCGAGTTCAAACTCATCTGTAGCTTAGGTGACGCTGGTCAGTTCCGGACACCCACCTGTCTTTCAGAGCTTTCCTTCGTGTTCCTTCGACAACTTTCGTTAATGCAATATAATAAAGGTTGCGGCCAAAATACTCGCCTTTTTTCCAGATATGTGTTATAATGCTTTGAAGCTTCTCAAAGATGAATTTTCGTATTGCATTCTGGACAGTCTTCGGTACAAATGACTTGTATTGATTCATACCGTACCAGTTAAGAATGTTTTTCTCGGAACTCTCATTGCAGCGCCTGTGCTTCAGCGCATCTCTAGCCTTCAGATTATGCTGTACTAGTACTGATTTTACCGAAGACACTAAATTTAATCTACATTTAAAAGTTTTACACATACATCCCACAACTACAAATACTATCTATTTATATAAATGCACACACATACATACGTACACACACATACACATCTGTGTGTGTGTATATGTATATATATATATATATATATATAATATATATATATATATATATATATATATATATATATATATATATATATATATATATATATATATATATATATATATATATATATATATATGTTGTCAAGGGCAGGAATACGCTGGAGATTCACACTTCTTTTATTGCTTCCTACGTTTCGTGATTCATAATCACATCATCTGGGAATTCTAAGGAAATTCGAATGAATTAATAAAAGTAATGAACTGCTAAAACTGAACTACGTTAAAATATTAATCATTAAAAATCTATAAAGGCAGTTCAGAATCACACACAGTAGAGCACACTTAAACACACACACACACACAAAGCATAAAATCACGTCACATACGGACACATATGGTTACACAAGAACACATTAAAAATAGAAAAATCACAAAACACTCCAATTAAATTAAATCAGCAAAAATTTTTTATTTTAAGAAAATTTTCAAAGAACAGAGACACAAACTAAGACAGTAATATAATTATATTAAAAGCTTAAGACGCTAAACCTTACAACGCAAACAACAGAACCACAATAACAGTAAAAGAAAAACCCATAAAAAAAAACAACGAAACAAAAAGACCAGAGGCAGAAATAGTAATGAGCTGTGACAGAAACAATGGAATAGAGGCAGTCTGAGTGTTTAATGAGGGACCCATAGTTTGATATTTAAAGACAAGTATCTGAAGTTTTTGTTGGGTCTGTGCTTGGACAATAACTTTAAAGCCATCGTAATTCATATGCGTTTTGAACTTGGTGGCATGATTTTTTAGACTGGATTGGACAGTCAGCATCCAGTTCTATGTATAACTCACCCTTTGATGGGGAGAGCACACAAGAAATTATAAAAAAAAAACTCTTTGAAAAACATTTGATCTAATCGACTTCGAAGAGTTGACCCGGGATATACCTAATACACATCAGATAGTTTATAAAAAAGACCATTTTATACTTTACTCAGTGAAATAAAAAGAGTACTGGAAATAGTTGTTTTTAAGGATTCAGTCAGCCTTTGGGAGACTTAAAAAATAGAAACCCAATTACTTCAGCAGTACATAGATAGAGTTTATTTTTCTAGATCAAAATACTAATATAAGTACGTACTGCATGACTGGGTATGTGCGTTTCTACTTGTTAATGAGAGAGAGAGAGAGAGAGAGAGAGAGAGAGAGAGAGAGAGAGAGAGAGAGAGAGAGAGAGAGTCGTAATCCTGAAAAACAAGGAGATTAAGGTATATTGCAAAAGATTTAAACAATTCTCTGTATAACGATAAAAACTGTTAAAAAGAATAACTCACAAACACCTACAACATGGAAGAGAGAGAGAGAGAGAGAGAGAGAGAGAGAGAGAGAGAGAGAGAGAGAGAGCTCAATCGTGGGCAATACCAAAGAGTTATCATCAGACACTGACCCATTCCCTTATCGACAGTTTCATTTCTTTCTTTGCCACATTTAACAACATCAAAGACCACAAAACTTATTCAATATTTCCACCTGGCAATGATGTCAACGACTACTTGAATGACAGGTGATAAATTCCAAGTAAGCACTTCAATCCTGCGTTATGGCCATCAATCCGCGACCCATTTCAATACTACAACGATTAAGATAACAAAACGCTCGTTTTGTAATAAAATGGAGCTCGTTCGTCTTACTTTTCATATTTCCAGATTCAGATGGACATTTCCAGTCTCACCTCAGGCAAAATGCACTTTCTACGTGTTGCTCTGTTTCGTGTTGCAACTCCTTTAGCTACCGAATCATAAACTCTCAAAAGCAGATAGCATTTAGGACAATTATATATAATTTTTTTTTTCTGTCAAGAACGTCTTCAATACATTTACTAACTATTACCAAACTGCGAAGGACTGTGCCTCTGAGAAAGAGAGAGCAAAATAAAATAGCAAATTTGTTTTTATAATAAATCAACATATTCACACACACACACACACACACACACACACAGAAAGAAAGAGGGACTTGCCATTTGGTTACAGGGTAGTGACTTCAAGATCATTCTAAATGCCACGGAGGTATAAGTGAGTTGACAGCAATCTGTGTAGTAATAGAAAGCTATAAATGTACACTATTTTCTATTATATTTTTTTATGCATGCACGGTTCTCCTTCATACGTTAATCTGAGGAAGTTCTTGGATGTTATAAAGGCGAAAAGAACTTTTGCAATAGGGTCTGTTGCTAATCTATACAAGTGCTATGCTTCTTCTGCCTTAGCTCTCGCCATTATCCAATAAAAGATAAACACACTGAGCTAGAAGAACGATTTTTATATTCTTTTTCCTGGATGCCTAACTTAATTACATAAGAAACCGTAAGAAGACTATGTAAACTATGTAAACTTTTGTAATGAAGAAAGGTAAATTTTATTTCCGAAACAGAACTGAGAGATGAGCAAACGTATATATATATATATATTTTGGAAAGATCAATGTAATTTCATATCACATTGTCAAAAAAAAAAAAAAAAAAAAAAAAAAATCCTTGCTGCTCTGTTATTGAACAGCTGGAAAAGACGCGCAGCATTTTGTTGGCTTTTTAAATCTACTATGAGACTGAGTGAAAAAAGGAGATCCTCTTGAAGAAGATAATTGGCATCACGGATCAGTTTTTCTTTGATGGTGGAGAAACACAGAATGTTGACAGGGACTCCTCCGCCAACTCAGGATTTTTTTCGATGTTCATTTTTATTAGCGGCATTTTTCTAAAGTGTTTATAGAAGTCGCCACTGGATCTAGAATGTTAAAATTTGTTGTTTGTAAATGACATGTACATGTGTTGACGTTATGTCTACGGTAATCTTGAAAGGTTTTATGCGTTGTTCTGAAAATCTTGGTTATTCTTCTGTATCCTTAACCATATCATAGTTATCATATTTTGTGTCGTTATGCAAATCATGATCATCCTAGTGTGTTTCGTTAAGCGGTGTTTCATGTGCGGGGTTAACCATCGCTCATAAAATGGCCGCCCGCATGCAAACGAAGTGCAAATGGCTGCCCATATAGTATACTCCTCTCATTTTTGTCCTTCCTGTATTTCCACCTCTGCCGCCAAATGTCTCGTGCTTTCCAGGTTGCCGAGGGAGAGGAGCTACAAAGATTGGAACCCCCACCTGATGCAGCGGCCATATTGGACCCCGAGGCGCTCCTGCTTCAGCGTCAACCGGGTGCGCCCAGATTCGATCTCACATGGTTATAGGCCTTACCAGCGAACGGACGTATACTTCCCGATAGCACATTTCACAGGACTGCCAACCCCTGCTCCACGTGTTGCGTTCCAATTCAGGATAACTGGATAGCGCCTTTGGATGCCTATGGTGAGCCTCGGACGAACACGAGTATTTTGGCGGCCTGTTTTTCCTCCTAGTGATATATTTCTCGACTTTTAACGACCTCTCTAAGTACGTCCCGGGTTCACCACGTGTGTTTCTCTCTCTCCACTCAGTTCTTCCCTGGATGGGTCGATATCGTACTCGCCTAGCACTCTCCTAGGGCCTCGTTAGATTCTCCGGCCGGCCAGTGAAGAATTACAGGAATTTATTTCTGATGTTAGAAATCCATTTCTCGGTATAATGTGGTTCGGATTCCACAATAAGCTGTAGGTCCCGTTGCTAGGTAACCAATTGGTTCTTAGCCACGTAAAATAAGTCTAATCCTTCAGGCCAGCCCTAGGAGAGCTGTTAATCAGCTCAGTGGTCTGGTTAAACTAAGGTATACTTAACTTCTCTCTCCACTCATCAGTAAACTCTCCTTTTGCTCCCCTAGCCGAGCCTTTTCTAAGCCTGCCACCCATCGTTTGCATGCTAGTCTAATTCCAGTTTGTGGACAGTGCGATATGAGTGAGTTTCGATTGGCTGTGCCATTATTCGTGGGCGCGTTTTTAGTTAGAGGATCTGTATTATTTCAGTTACATGGTATCAGGACTTCAGTTCTCGCCCGTCTTATAGCTAATTCGACACCTCACTCTTTCAGAGGGATAGTTCTTCATTGGAGGGGTGGCTAGAGCTCTCGGCTAGCATGCTGTTGGCCCAGCGTTCGAGTCTCCGGGCGGCCAATGAAGAATTAGAGGAATTTATTTCTGGTGACAGAAATTCATTTCTCGTCATAATGTGGTTTGGATTCCACAATAAGCTGTAGGTCCCGTTGCTAGGTAACCAATTGGTTCTTAGCCCCGTAAAATAAATCTAATCCATCGGGCCAGCCCTAGGAGAGCTGTTAATCAGCTCAGTGGTCTGGTTAAACTAAGGTATACTTAACTTTCAGAGGGATGCCTTTACCGTGAGTGAAATCGGAAACTCTCAGCTCGCCCTTTCATCCGTTCGCTTGGACCCATCAATGAGCTACGGGACATGGAATTATAGCACCGTCCTTTAAGGCTATAAAGCTTAGTTGATTAATCACGTGTGTCCCTAATTGTAATTAATTTGTACACTTGTTTTAATCGCTGAGTAAATATAATTAATCGTTAATTGTGTATAATTACGCCTTGCAGTAACTTGACCGAAGGTTAGTATGTTCATTCCATTTTCCTCTCAATTATTTTTGTATTACCGTCAGCCATTTTATAGTTTTCCGTTGCTTGGCCAAGGCTGGCGAGTAACACGGTGACAAAATTTCATATCCAAAAGAAATTAGAGTGTTGTTGAAAATTCAGCAATAATTGGATAAAAAAAAATTTTTTTTAATCAGATAACTGATACACTAAGAAATGCCATAGTTACAATCTGGCCAAATGTAAACTTCCCATTCAGCTGGACTTCCCTGTATTCCTTTTTCAAGAAGGAAAAGGACTAAGACATATGACTGAACTTCAAAAAACCATTTGCACTTTTTTAAGTTGTATTGTCTAGTTTTATTCCAAAAGGACATGAATGCAGAAATTCGCTTTTCCCGTGAAATTTGAACCGGAGTTGGCTAGAAGATTAATTTTAGGGATTAGTCCATCACACCATCAAGGCGTTAGAGGCTTCATTGCAGCTCCTGTGTAATTATATGTGAATTCTAGGATCACCGTGTTCAGCGTATCTTGGGTTTAGAAGCAGAAAGATAATGCTTGACGGTCGCGTTCACCATTTCAGGGTATTGTGATATCCAAAATCCCCTCATTTTAGTTCACTTTTCGACTACTTAATTATAAAGTCATTGTAAATCTGCTCTCTTTTTCCCTCAAGCTAAAGAAATAATTTTCTTATGATCTTACTGATCATTATCTACACAAATATCATTTCTCTCTCTCTCTCTCTCTCTCTCTCTCTCTCTCTCTCTCTCTCTCTCTCTCACACATCCACACACAAACACATTTTTTTGCTTATCGTACTATTTACGATTAAGGATGATAATTACTGAGACAGTAATATTATATATATATATATATATATATATATATATATATATATATATATATATATATATATATATATATATATATATATATATATATATATATATATATATATATATATATATATATATATATATATATATATATATATATATATATATATAAATATCGTTTATATATATATATATATATATATGGGAATATATATATATATTATATATATATATATATATATATATATTTATATGATAAATGGATACAAATGGTTTAATATCCAATTCACGCTACTCTGGGAATATCTTGGGGATTTATCACCGATAAATTTTAAAGTGATAAATGGATATTAAATGGATATTAAACGACATTTGTAGCTTCATGATTGTATATAAATCACGGTGCGATAAAAATTTCATATATATATATATATATATATATATATATATATATATACATATATAATGTAATGGCCTTCATAGACAGCAGCAGCTTTAGAAATGACAAGATTCGACGATGACTATATCTTTGGAAATTCCATCACAAACTAATATATTATATCAGGTAACACGAGTAGAATAGCAGATATAATAATTCCACAAAAGAGGAACACCGCAGGCTTCCAGAATCCTCGTGATATCTTATACGCATCTCATTTCATTTAGATAGAAGCGTCCTGATTCTATGACCGGAAATATGTTATGATAATTACTAATGGAAAACAGAAACTCCGGCAGATAAACCAACAAACTTTACAAATTATACCCCCACTAGTTTCTCAAGCGAATGGAAGATTTTAGACGCTTAGACAAGGGCTCCCACTAGATGGCTCTGGAGACCATCGCTTAGCAAAAAATATATATATATATATATATATATATATATATATATATATATATATATATATATATATATATATATATATATATATATATATATATATATATATATATTAGAAGATAATTTGGAAATTAGAGACAGTCGATACAATCAGCGAATTTTGATGCCGGAATTCAGATGGAGGATGTTATCGCCCGTGGCAGTTCACCTTTCATGAATGAGATTCTTGGTTATAATATAATCCTGACCTGAAGGAAAAGTAAGTTCGGTGTAACTGTTTCTTTCTCTCTAAAGTCAATCTGGAAACATTCTTTCTTTGATCCTTTTGGCCCACATTTCTGTCATCCAAAGTTACCGAACGGCGAGTCTATAAATCACCTTCCATAAGTTAATCAAGACTTTTTCCCTTCAAGAGTGTGTTACCTAAAGGCACTGCAATGCTTTTGTGCTTATACAGTTGGACTTAAGGAGGTAGGTATCATGTGTAGGTATGCAAATTTTATGTTGTTCTTGTTTTTACAGAAAGAAAATGACCCAGAAACGGAAATTATCACAAAAATGAAGGGCCGGATTGAAATGCAGCAGCCGATTCCATTAGACGTTAGAGGTATATTCCTTCAATATACGTAAAGGTCCAATTAGGGCCGGCAAGTATTTCTCCAACTCTAAGACGAATTACACGGAGGGGAATCATTCGATACCTTCGGGATAATCACTTGTATAAAAAAAAAGAACTCTATTTATGAACTAAGTCGTTGCTTTCATCATTAATTGGATCCTCATTAGGGTTTCACATTTCAGCGGTGGAAGTTCGTTCCATAAAACTTTTGTCTCACTACGAGAGGAGAAGAACCCCGCTAAGCCTTTGAAGTTTTGTTTCCTTTCAAACAAGGTCGCGCAGAGGTTGATCAATCAATACATGTATATGCATGTATGTACATATGCATATATATATATATATATATATATATATATATATATATATATATACATATATATATATATATATATATATATATATATATATATATATATATATATATATATATATATATATATATATTAGTATGAGAGAAGAGAGAGGTAGGAAAAATGAGTATTTAATGTCTGTAATTGTGAATACCTCTGATTGCTGTTTGATCGAAGAGAAAAAAGATTATATAGGATAGTTTCAGTTTCGTAGGCAGAGTTTCAAATGCAAATTTATGTATATATTTTATAAGAACGTTTGAGTTTTTAAGGAAACTAAGAACAGCCTACATGGAGAAGATGGATTAAGAATGACCGAAGTCTAAAGATATCCAAGTGTCGATTTTATGAGTATGCAAAATTCAAAAATGGGCTATTAGGTCAGAAGTGTGCTGAGGAGTAATAACTATATACCTTTGAAAAAGGCAGTGCATGGAGAGATAATTAAATAAGCGGCTTAGTAATGGATAAAAGGAAACTGTTAGAAGTGAAGTTGCAGCACAAGGAAATCATTTTGGAGATCAACATTAGCAAGTTCTTTAGAGACTAAAAGAAGTATTGCACCCCAGAGAGAAATAAATGTTGAGAGAAAGACTAATCTGTTAAATGGATTTAAATAAAAGATGCAAGTGGAGAAATGCTGTCTCAGGAGAATTGGCATCCGTCGATTGGCTGAGTATTTTAAGTTGATGATTGCAGAACATGGAAGAGAGGCAGATTTCAAAGATGGAGGAGTGGAAGGGGTTCAATTAAATTTGAAAATGCTAGTGAAATTCTTTGTTGAGGATGCATGGAGGGCAGGAACGGATGGGATAATAAGTAATACAGTGGACGAGGGAGTAACAGTGCAAACGAGGGGATAACTGGGCTGAGCAAGGCACATCTCTAGCAGCGAAAGCTTCCACAAGAATGAACTAGAAGAAAATACAAGGAGATAGTTGATTCAGGTATTGTGATGTGAACACGGACAAAACAAGAATTGATGAGGAAAGAGCAGTATGGAATTCGACAATGAAGTGGGTGAGTGAATTAAAAGTTTTTGATGTAACATTTATTAGGAAGTTTCTGATTAAAGAGAAAACGTTGTATGTGGTATGCACCTACTTATAAAAGGTATACGACAGAAGCTTTACAGATTCAGTCAAGTGGGTACTGAGGATATGTGATGCCGATAGTTTCATGACAGTGATAAAGTTTACTCTTTAATGAAAGCTAAGCATAGGTCAGTATATATAGATGTAAAATGACTGGTTTTGTGTTAAATAGGTCCTCAGACATAGGGGTGCTGTGTCGCAACTGATGTCTAATAATTTTAAGGACAGTGTGCTGAAAGAAATTAGGTGAATGAAACAGAGATGCTGGACATACTTTTTTTCTTATATGAAAAATGGACAAGGAGGTTGGTAGGACAAGGAGGTTGGTAAGGTCCAATGGTTCGCGTTTGCACATGATACAATGTTCCTGATTATGGAACGAAATTGCAGAGACTGGTGAAATGGTTTAGAAGTCTCTGTAAGACAAGGAGGTTTAAAGCCAATGCTAGCAAGATTGAGGTTTTCAGGTAACTGCAAACCATATAGGCGGAGCAATAAATGTAAGTATGCTTGGTAGAAGAATGGCAGTGCCCGATTCATTTTGAGAATAAAGAGTAATGGATAATGATATGATAATAAAAACAGAGGAATCACATAAAATGTTTGGTAGAGAAGTGGAAGTAAAAGCTTGGAAGCATCAAGATTCTTGACCTAACGTTTATTTACGAAAGCCATGTTCGATTTCGAAAGCAATTTTAAAAAGGAAACGTTGAATGAATTAAGATGAACTGTTTACTTACTTATGCGATAGGGGACATGCTATAAAACGATAAATACCCAAAGACAACGGGGTAAAAAACCTTAGCAGTTGTATAAATATGGATCAGTGTGCTTCGAGGTGCTTGGGTACAATGAGAGAATGGAGAACGCGAGGTCAGTGGGTTATTGGGATGTTCCAAAAAAGGAGAGGAGAGTCAGGGCCAAGAAATCCTAGTTAGAGGAGGAAGAAGAGATACTAGAATGGAAGATACCGGCAGTTACGGGAGGGAATTTCAATCTCAGTCCCGCGATGATGACTTTATGGTCTCTCTCTCTCTCTCTCTCTCTCTCTCTCTCTCTCTGAACACCCACACACGCACGGGTGCGCGCGCGCATATGTGCATAGCCGCACGTGAAGTATTAGTGTTAGCCTTTTTGTCCGCGTATAGAAAACTTCATCCCTGTATCCAGCTGAAGTAATTGGATTTCGACTTTTCTAACAGTCTTCAAATGGCAGACCGAGTTGTCCTTAAACAATAAAAGGACGTTGTTTTGTCCTTTTTTCATTTCATAAAAACAAAACGCTAATTGCTCTTTGTTGTAAAGCTGCTGCTATTTATTGGTTTCATCGTTTACGTAACTTTTTCTTAAAACAAATTGTCAAAAGTTATATTTAACCTTAACTTGTGATTTTTCTTCTGCTCCGTCCGCTTTGTACTGTTAAGTCTGTTGTTAGTATTTCATAAGCTTTAATAAGGCCAAAAAAATAAAAACTAATGATTTACCCCGTCTTTTCTTTCTCCGTACTTAACTTTATTTCTTACAGTTTTTATGATTAATGTCTCTGTACAATTAGCCAGGATACTGGAACTTCCGTACCCTGCAAAGACCTGAACCCAAAGTGTGAATATACAATAGGTAAAAAAACTAGTTTTGCAAAAACGCGTCGGGGACTGGTTTGGTATAAACAACCAAACTGAAAGTTGTGAACAAACTCTTCGCAGAAAAAAGCTTCGCAAACAAACGGATGCAAACTAACGTTCTGTGTCGTCTACTAACAAGTTGAAAACTAATAATGGTACTAATGACGATGTTATCAATTCTGTGTCAGAGTCTAGCACGTCTCAGATGAACGCTTGAATGAGTAGCTACGTTAAATTACGTCGGAGAGAAATTGGTGTCATTCATAACAAATACACTGGTCAGTAAGTTGAATGAAGCTATTATACGAGCAACTACTTCATTTTTAAAAGAGCATAAACATTACTTCGTTAACCTGTAAAATGAAGGAAACGTAAAAGAGAACTGCATTTTTCTCACACGCAAGCATTCAGGTTTTTTAAGAAAAACTGCTGCTGTTGTGAACTTTAATCAATGTGAGAAGAATGTCTGCCCATTAATATGGCAGGATCCTTGGAGGATACACTGACTAATACATAAAAGTATAGTCAGTTCCTCGCAGCGCGCATTTCGAGATGATTGGAGATTTGTGGGACTGAATGCGTAGGAAAGACCTGAGTGGCAGTATTTCACAGAGGCTTTTGCGTCTCACGGTGTTGATGAGCTTTAAGAAAATGACGGCTTCAACAGGGAGAAATGGAGTTTTCTTGAGAAGAGAAACGTTTTCATAGTGAAATTGAGCTGCAAGAGAATCTTCCTTATAGGAAAAACTTACATTTTTCTTTGGTGAAGTAAGGTTTTCATAGAAAGGGGTAAGGAATTAATCAAGTTAGTTTTTCCTAAGGGGAATTAGCATTGTCGTAAGAAAGTTCTGGATATCGTCGGAGAATCTGTGTTTTGTTCTTGAGAATTAAAGTTTTGACAAAGTTAATGTTTGATTACAAGACTCCTTGTCTCCAAGAAAGGAACATAATTTTGAAAGGAAGAACTGTGGTTTTCACTAATCAGTAGGGTCGATTAGTCAGGCGTTTAGAATCTATCTACAAAAATTTGGTTTTCACGAAAAATGCCAATGTAATTCTTGTCTTGTTAGGAAACAGCAGGGGTTTCATAGGGCGAATATGGAGCTTTCACAATCATGGAGGAAGTCTTTTAATAGGAGCAGTCGTCTTTGATAGACACAATTGGGACGTTGCTTATCAAAAACATAAATCCCATGAGATAACATTATAGCATCTTTGCAGCAGATCCGCAATAAAGACTTTTCAGACACCAACTGATCAAGGAGGCAGAATAGAATAGGAAATAGAATTTAGGCCAAATGCCAAGAGCTGGGACCTATGAGGTCATTTATCGCTGAACGATAATTAAAGGAAAAAGGTTTGCAAGGTCTAATAGAATAGAAACCTCGCAGTTGCACTATGGATTAATTGTTAGGAGAAGGGGGGTTGGGGGGAGTAAGAGGGAAGAAAGAGAATATGAACGGAGGTACGGTACAAGGAATGAAAAGGGTTGCAGGTAGGGGCCGAGGGGATGCTGCAAAGAACCTTAACTAATGCCTACAGTGCACCACATGAGATGTACTGACGGCAATGGCCTCCTACAGGGAGTTAAGTAGATATATCGAGGTTTTTTTATGTTTATCTATTATTTTAAAACACTACTGATCTTCATTCAAGATGATCTGAATGACGCTTTTCTGGTTTGAAACAGATTTTTTACTTGGTTTAGAGTGTGTTACAAATAAGATTCAAAATTCAGTTTTTAAAGTCTCAGTGTTTATATTAAGATTTAGGATTATTACGGTTTTGAACCAAACTGTAAAACCACCCCTCAAAACCTAATTAACAAAAGCCTCACCAAAACTGGCACAAGGGTGTGACCTTCAAAGTTCACCTGTTGCTTCGTTACTTCCAAATGAACGACCTTCCTCTTTTCAACGAAACGTTTGGCTAAAATTGATGTCAATATAACACCAACGATGCAGTCAAAACTTCTCTCAAGATGACTTCTGATTTTGATTCATTTTGTGCTCAGCCTTCAATCTGGCATCATGAGACGTTTTACTCTTCTTCATGAGCATTTGTTTTCTAAATGAACAAGTAAAAAATGCGACGACGTTTCTTCGGTGCAAACGAGTTTTCTGTACAGCGTATAATACTGTATGAAACTCTCAGCCGCGGCCCGTGAAACTTTCAGCCACGACCCGGTGGTGACCTGTTTCATATCGTCGACAGACGCACGCTCACGGCTAACTTTAACTTTAAATAAATTAAAAACTACAGAGGCTAAAGGGCTGCAGTTTGGTATGTTTGATGACTGGAGGGTGGATGATCAACATACCAATTTGCAGCCTCCTAGCCTCAGCAGTTTTTAAGACCTGAGGGCGGACAGAAGAAGTGCGGACGGACAGACAAATAGCCATCAAAAATGTTAGGGAATTCACTCTTAGTGTACCCATGACGTCAGTAACGACGGTAACAAAAAGAGCGAGTCGAGTCAGTGATGAAAACAGCTGTCCTCGGACTGGAAGACGACAAGTGGAACATAAGAGCTTATAACCCTTAGGCTTTAATTTTCACAAACAAAAAATATGGTCGCACACTGCATTTCATTATACAGAGATGGTTGCTATAACAAATTTTATTAATATATGTATCAACCTTCATATCAGACAGACAAAAAGATTATTTTTGTAATTAGCAACCTTACATATTGTAGACGACCAAGTATGAAATGCTTAGAAAGTCTGAGCCAAGATAAAAAGAAATGGATCATTATATAAAAGATTAAGCTTCCTGAAAGAAAATCCTTCATTTTCAATGAGAGTCCTTTCAAAAGTGACGAAGAGGAAGACTGAGTTCCTCCTTTGTTATGGGTCTTTTCATTTCAGCGAAGTTTTGGTTAATGAATTTTTTTTCTATACTTAGGTTTCTACATAATTAAATAAGCCGTCAACTTACAGGCAGCGTTATTTGTTTATATTTTACTATATTCCACTGTTTTTTTTTTTTTATTTCATATTGGACATTCTTTTTTATTGCAGTTTGTTTAGATATCACCTTCGGTTTCCTGTTTAATGAAAAATGGGGTTCATTAGAGACAATTGTTAGCCATTCCAAAGACATTGGTTTCCTTGTTATCGGTCCAAAATGTCTTAAAATGAGGATTGTTATTGCATGATTTTTTGCTAAGGTCATTTATTGCTTAACATGCGGTTATAACAGATTACTCATAATTTATTCATTCCTCTCCCTACTTCGACTATGAATAACATTACGGGAAAACAAAAGCACCAGCGTGACTTGCATCAGGGCAGGGGTCTCCTTCACCCCCAACCCCCACCCCAGCCCCTCCAACCACCCCGACACACTAGGAAAAACAAGGGCGAAAAAAAAATGTTCACTCCAATTCAGCCCCCCCTCCGCCCACCCCCCACAAAAAAAAAAAACCATTCCTCACGCTCGTTCAAAAATCCCGTGGGTGTGGAGCTTTCCATCTCTCCAGAAATATCATTGAAACGATTTCCACTTGGCGTGGAATGATCAGAACATCTTTGTGAGGACTGAAACGTTCTCTGATAATTATCACACTCAGAATGACACACTCATCCAATTTGTTCTTCGAAAGACTGCACATAACTCCTAATAAGCTCCCGTCTCTTGTATCACCCAGCGGCATCTTGGAACGTCTTCCAGGAATTCCAGACTTGAAGGCGTTCTGTTACATTTTGCCATTTGTCATCCTCCTGTTGTCGGTTGTGTGTAACGAAAATTAAAAGCCTTTTTCATCAGTAAGACATTAAACCTATTCTAAGACTGTCCCTTTGTCGTTTTTCATCATTAAACCATTTAATTTATTAATAGCAATATTCCTTTCAAGAGAAAAATACAATTATTATTATTATTATTATTATTATTATTATTATTATTATTATTATTATTATTATTATTATTATATTATTATTATTAACCAAGCTGTAGCGCCAGTTGGACGAAAAGAAAGTCACAAGCCCAAATGCTCCTGCAGGAACATCAGCTCAGCACTGGAAACGAAATGCAGAGGAAAAAAAGAACATTGAAATGTATAAGAGAGTTAACAGGGAAAAGAAAAGATGATAGAAATAAATTATGGCAATACTCGGAAACACAGATTCACAGTCTCACAGTCGCCTCACACACCAATAATAATGTATGATAATGCCTAATGTATTCAATTCAATGTATAAATAATAAGTGTTTAAACCAAACAACGTATAATACATGGAAACAGACAGTGAGACGCTCTCGTCTTTGTATAAACTGCCTAAAAACAGCCATCATTCACTTCATTTTCTGTCAATAAGCCGTTGGAAACGGGTTCTTGCCGATTTACAGTCGACAGATATAAAAGACTTTAGCCAGTCAGAAAAAGTCTGATATGCGGCCAGATGTTATAACGGATCAGAAATAAAAAAAAAAAAAGAAAGAATGGTGAGAGGAAAAGAAATAGTGCCTCATTTGTTCGTATGGGACAGGAGCGTGTAAAAGATGTCCTAATTGGATCCCTTTCTCCGAACGATACAGCTCTCGAGACGAAGTCACTTTTGGACTTTTATCAGAAATAAAGCCACGGACGAGGAAGCAGGTGCTGCTTTAGTGATTTGTATGACAATAAAATTCATGAGATAGAAAAGGGATTCTTTACAATGTTAAAGCCTTTTGAGAGGAACTTAGAAACGAGGCTGCGATTCAGAAAGTGGTTGATTTGCTGTCTCAATTAATTTTGATGTTTCAATCAAATTCAACAAAAATCCTTCAAACCGATTTTCACGAGACTTTGGGTTATGGTTGCACTCGGACTGCCAACTACAACTGGCGCCACAACATGTAGGTTATTGACACCTTAATAAATCAAAATAGTTAGGTAAGCAAGTAAAAAATACGCAAAAGTTTCTTTGGCGCAGTCGAGTTTTCTGTACATCGTATAATCAAGGCCACCGAAAATAGATCTATCTTTAGGTGGTCTCAGTATAATGCTGTATGAGCCGCTGCCCACAAAACTTTAACCACGGCCCGGTGGTGGCCTGTCCTACATCGTTGCCAGATGCACAATTAAGGCTAACTTTAACCTTAAATAAAATAAAAACTACTGAGGCTAGAGGGCTGCAATTTGGTATGTATGATGACTGGAGGGTGGATGATCAACATACCAATTTGGTTTTTAAGATCTGTGGACGGACGGACAGGCAAAGCCGGCACAATAGTTTTCTTTTACAGAAAACTAAGAGTAAATAAATAAATTCATAAGGAATTTCATATGAGAAATATCTAAAAATATAAATATGCATACATATGTAATCATATTTGGATATATATATATATATATATATATATATATATATATATATATATATATATATATATATATATATATATATATATATATATATATACACCTACTTTATAAGTTTACGATTTGAAATTTGTTGAGGAGGCCCGCCTCCCTAACAAAGATACATGACTCTATATGACAATCCACCCCGAGAATCGTAGCAAGGATAAAATGTTCGTCGCTGCCACTTCCCCAATAGAGGAACCTATGTATTGCATCCCCACGACTGGGACATTCGACTAGCAAATATCTCACAGTCAAGGGCACAATACAGTCCTCACAGAATGGAGGGTTGTCGCCTGACACCAAGAACCTATGAGTGAGTCTTGTACGTCCAATCCGTGGTCTGCACAGCATCGTTTCTTGTCGCCTTGGCATATAAGGATGTGTCCAGCGAGACACTGATGACGTGATACGCATTTTTTTATTCGTTGCTATATTTTTCCAAAGAGACTGCCAAAGCTTTTTAATTTCTTTGACCTACTAGAGGATATACATCCCTATGTGGTAGTAGGCCGCTCCTTGGCTCTGGAGAGGTGACAGCTGATCTAGCAAATTGATCAGCTTGTCCGTTCCCTACCACCCTAATATGGGAAGGCACCCGGCAAAAATTTACTTCTTTGCCTCTTCTTTTCGCTAAAAATAGCCATTCCAGTATTTCTAACATCAATATATGTGAAGAGTTAAAAGATTCTAAAGACTGCAGAACACTTCTTCGGTAACAAAATATAGTTAAAAACTAAAACTGCACGCAGTTCTGCTGTAGAAATAGATGCAATAGATGACAATCTCCCGCTTCTTTCTACATCAGGAAACACCAATCCAAAGACGAAACCAGCATCTGACTTTGAGCCATCTGTGAAAACTGCAACGGAGTTATCATGCTGGGAAGAATTATCTAAAACTATTGATTTCATTGCTTCACTGGACATTTCTGTTTTTGTCGAACTGAAGTTAGTACATCATTTTATTTCTAGAACGTTCCAGGCTGGGCTGCTAACCGAATACCTAGCTGGTAAAGTCTCTATTGTTGCTCTCAAAACTTGTACAGTAATCCAACGTCAATAAAGATCTAGTTTTCAAGAAAGTTTGGCTAAAGACCCGCCACTTGTATCCTACAAGGGGCACGTCGTTAGCCAAACTTTCTTGAAAATTAGATCTTTACTGACTGTGGATTACTGTATATGTTATGAGAGCAACAATGGAGACTTACCAGCTAGTTATATATATATATATATATATATATATATATATATATATATATATATATATATATATATATATATATATATATATATATATATATATATATATATATATATAAATCTCTCAATATAATATTTCTTCTTAGATCTTCCTTAGATTGTTAAAATCTGTATTTAGACGATTTTTTGTACTACTTCTAATGATAATATCACTTATCATTTTGATTATTGTTATTAGTAGCATTACCTAAGCATCAACTAGGACCCTAAGCTGTCAAGCAGAACAGTCCCAAAAGCAGCAAAGCGCAATAAAAATCCCTTGCAAAGGATGTTCATCTTCAACTCTTAGAGTAACTCTAAAAGTCAACTTTATCTCTCTCGGAAACCACTGTCTGGAGGGAAGGACCAGAATTAAAGTTACAGGCTTTATTTGTCCGGAGATCAAGAAATTCCTAGCAATGTTGTTGCGAAGTTTCAACCTTGCGGCCTTCATATTAAACAAAAATGTTATGTTTGAATCCATTTTGAGGCAAATTTTTTTCGAGCAGAAGAAGAGAGCCTATTATGGTTCTCGCAACGACGTTATCACACTTTGACCGAGAACACACTTTACTGCTCAGGGGATCAAACCCATTCCCCGTTCGAAGCAACGAATAATCTCTCTGCGTTCTGAATCTCTATTCAAAGCAATGAATATTCTCACTTTGTTTCTGAATGATAGAATAATCTCCATATGTTCTGAACCTGGGTTCAAACCTTCACTGAAAAGGGGGCAAAGGACTCATTCAGATGATTGGTACTGAAGTAAACCTATCTGGCAGAGAAATGATGCAAATGTTTAAGAAACTTTTATGACAAGAAAATGTCTTTTTCAAAAATAAAGGATCTAAACTCAACTGAATGCAGCTGTTATGAAAATCATGTGTCACGATGAGTTTAAACAGTGTTCCACGACATGTTTACTATCTTTATTGAGAAGGAATCAAGTACAATGACTTTTAGGTGCAAAAAAAAAAAAAAAGTTTCTGAGAACACACAAGCGTGGTAAAAAGTACTATATTGCTTCGTATTTATCATTAATTGAAATTTCTATGTATTCTATTATTTTATGTTATACTAAACTTTTCTTGGCCCATCTCATGGCAACTGTCTTGTTCAAAAACATTTGGCCTATTTTAGACATTCCTTGTGAATGCAAGCTTCTTCTGATAATAATAAATAATATGCACATCTTCGTCAGTATGCATAGGTGGGCTTACACTATTAGCCAGTTTATACATAATTTTAAAGAATAAAATATTGGTTACAATGAAATATCACAAAGCCATTTTGCAAAATGTCCCACTCCCCCTTACACTGCACATCGAATGATGGCATAGCTGTTGCAAGAGAATGCCAGTGAGTATGCAACGAAAATAAATGCCAAGATTTGGATGGACCTTGGCGCGCTGAGAGAGAGAGAGAGAGAGAGAGAGAGAGAGAGAGAGAGAGAGAGAGAGAGAGGAGAGAGAGGCATTCAGAATAGTGATAGCCTTGCGTAGGGAGAGGCGGAGAATGAAAATATAATGTTTGCGAGATTTGTGGCCTTCGGAAAAAAGACCTCGATAGAGCGAAGTCTTTGGAGATACATGGAACAAAGGATGAATGGAAGACTAGTGCGAGGTCGCTTACTTTGCATTTGTGTCTCAATCAAAGTTAAGACTTATTCTATGAGGGTTTCAGTCCATATAAATAGGAAAGGTTGGAGTCATGATGGCATATGTCCGTAAAACATTTGCCAACGCTAAATAAGGGATGAGCTGTTGAAGATGGACACAGGTAGGTGGAGGAGGCTAATTAAAAGCAGCGACCCCGGCTTAGGATTAAGCTAACCAGAAAATCTAAATTTGCAAACCAAAACATGTATTGTCAGGAGAAAAGTAGCACGAATGCTTATTTATTTTCTACTTTCTCTTTTTATTTTGGCGTTTTCTGAATTTTCTAACACAGTAATCAAGAAAGAGTTAATGCATCCTACCGTTCGAACACTCGTGGGTTGTACAAAATGCATGCAGCGAATTACAAGGAAGTTGCTTAATCATAAATCTTACGTAATGATTAACATTTCCGTAACAAAACTGAGAAAAATCGTAAGAAACAGCACTGGAAGTGTGTTATCTATGAAAAAAAAAAGGAGGGAAATATCATACGTCGTTAATATAGCTAATAATCGAACAAAACCTCATTACTGCAAAATTTTTCACGTGGTATGCTGATAGACGACTACTTTGACCAATGTTTGTTGTCAGACTCAAATACTCCACGTTGCAGCAATAGACAAGAACACTATTTCATTTAGTTACAGTGTTATTAAAGGTCTTAATAATTTACCTAAGGAAATACAGGTATTTTTTTTCTACAATTCATCTAAACCTATATACCAATTCGTTCTCGTTGTTGTTTAATTAAGCACCAATCATTTTCACGGACTGTTTACCTATTTTCAATGAAGCTCCGGACATAGGTTCAGAACATATCGAGATCACTCGAGGCTTCGAACAGAGATTCAGAATAGAGTGAAATTCGCCGGTAATTGAACACGAACTGTTTGATCGTCAAGCAGAAGAAAATATTATGTCCCGCCCCGCACACAAAATTGCACCGACGCGGGTGATCAGTGGCCTATTCCCCGAAATTTGACCGAGCGATGAGAGGTAAAAGGGAAGAATTTTGTAAAGGAACGACGTCAGGATTGATCTCTGTATAAATATTCATGGGAGTCTCTTGATCTCGGGATGAACAATGCCAGTAACTTTCATTTTGGTCTTTCCCCTCCAGGCAGCTTTCAGAGAGAGAGAGAGAGAGAGAGAGAGAGAGAGAGAGAGAGAGAGAGAGAGAGAGAGAGATGCTAACTTTTACTTGAGTTGAACAGGAAAGTTGAGAGAGGAGAGAGAGAGAGAGAGAGAGAGAGAGAGAGAGAGAGAGAGAGAGAGAGAGAGAGAGAGAGAGAGAGAGATGCTAACTTTTGGACTTGAAAGGTTAACAGGATCATCAGCCTCACAGGGTATTTAAAATACTTCGTTAAATATCCATTGTTAAATTTAAACCCAGAGCTAATAAGGGAACATTACTGTCATTGTTTTTATCAAAGACTATCATTATTATTATTATTATTATTATTATTATTATTATTATTATTATTATTATTATTATTATTATTATAACAAACGATTGATAGCAAAAATCCGGCAAAGAGAATTTCAGTTAATTTACTGTGCCTAGTGAGTTATTAGTCGTTTAGTGGCCACGTTACATAGTTATGCAGAAGTCAATCATTTAACTTTCGTGAAGTAGAATTTCTTAAAACGGAGGAAGATTCATCTGCTGCGTTCAAGCAATCATTTCGGGAGATGTTGCCTTCCTTAATTTGGGATCATCTTTGGCGGAG
Organism: Macrobrachium rosenbergii; assembly: GCF_040412425.1. NCBI lineage: Eukaryota > Metazoa > Arthropoda > Malacostraca > Decapoda > Palaemonidae > Macrobrachium > Macrobrachium rosenbergii. Next base: position 10,853,999 of record NC_089744.1, read on the forward strand.
ATTGGGCTCTTTTGGAGATCAAGGAATCCCTTTGCTTCTCTGCGTACGGGAATTCGTTTCAGTAAAAGTTTTGTAAATTAACGGCAATTTTGGCTTTGCCCATATGAATAAATGCAAATTATTATTATTATTATTATTATTATTATTATTATTATTATTATTATTATTATTATTATTATTATTATTAGTATTATTATTATGATATTCTAGAAAGCAATCATTGAAAGCACAACGCTACCATTTCCCAAGGATTGTATTTCTCTTTATAAATCGGCAAAAGCCCAGAATCTTTGCCTGTATTACAATGATGATGAAAACAAAAGTCTAGTTCTGTAACTGAATGCACATTAACACCCATTAATCTCGAAATCTGATCGACTCGGATCGACTTTTTTTATAGTGGGCTGTGAAAATCCTTCATCCAAACACGCATCATCTCAAAATAACACCAACTCCCTCTGAACAGACAGTCCAACCCTGACAAATTTCATTGAAAATCATAAAAAAAAAACTTATCGATGTATTTTTTCAAATTAAAACTCCTCTCTCCAAGTCGGGATTTCTAAGTCAAAATCCGATGAACGGTATACTGTGTACAGTGGTATCAAGCATTGCTGATGAGCCTTCATTGATTCATGGATCAAAATGCTACATAATTGCACACACATATGTATCAATAAGTTACTTCCCGTAAAAAGGGTTTTATTTAGCGGAAAGAAGTTTAAGTTCTTAAAAAACTTCTTTTCCTTTGATTTCAGGAAAAGCTTCTTGTGCAAAGACCTGCATGACACCTGCTGCTTCCTGATGCCATGGAAAGCAATATCCCCTTCACCTCTCTTTCGCACGTGCTCCAGCGTTTCTTGGGTTTTATGACCTTTATGATCTATACTCTCCGATATGCTTTCTCAGAATCATTTTCGCATTCACCCTCCTTCCCTGTCCTACCTCCCTGGATTTATATTAGCCTTTTGCCAATTGTATTCCTTTCTGCAAACTCACCAAAATCTCAGTTCGATCAAACTAATAAACTATGATGATATTTCGCCACAACATCATAGTTCCTCGTTGGACGGGTCGGTAGAGTTCTCGGTAGCACTCTGCTAGGCCCGAGTTCGAGTCTCAGGCCGGCCAATGAAGAATTAGAGGAATTTATTTCTGGTGACAGAAATTCATTTCTCGGTATAATGTGGTTCGGATTCCACAATACGCTGCAGGTCCCGTTGCTAGGTAACCAGTTGGTTCTTAGCCACGTAAAATAAGCCTAATCCTTCGGGCCAGCCCTCTCTAGGAGAGCTGTTAATCAGCTCAGTGGTCTGGTTAAACTAAGGTATACTTAACTTTAACCACAACATCATTGTATTAACAACCCACACTTTCACCTGTTTATCTTATGTCTCCATCTTTTTCTATAATTCGTACTAAACCCCTCTCCGAGGTCATGAAGTACTGCGTGTGCCAAACAAACCTTTCATGAGTTCTGGTTTTCGCTTCGTTTCTGTTCACTATCTTCCAGACATTTTCCAATTCACGTATTCTACAAATTCCCTCGTCTCTTGTCCTACCATCATTCATTGCTTTTACTTCCGTTCTTTCAATAACCCTTTGCTCTATATTCCTGACTTTAGTTAATATTTTGAAAATGATTAGTCGGTAAAAATCATACGAGAACAAACAACAGTGTAGATGATAACTGGGTATTTAGAGCTGGGACTGCCTTTTTAATCGAAAGAAGCTCTAAAATATTCATCTTAATATCATTATTTACTCATCCAACAATTCTGAAGTCTACAAGTTTTATAGATTTTACTTTTTTTTTCGAATGACTTCACATGTTGGAATGTTTGGGGTTGTACAGCCTACCACCATCCTCTCTGTGAGTCTATACGAACCTCAGCAGCCTCCTCCTATACCAGTATACAGTACATGCCCGGAATGTGATCGTGAGACCTACCTTGGATGCACGCGGAGGCTGCTGACGGGTGATGTTGCTAGACCAGCACCTATTCCTTGGCCCCAGGTGAGGAGCGATCCACAAACCTACCTAATATATATATTCATATATTACCTTTAAAATGAAGATGGAAGAAAAAACGATTCAAGTGTTTATAATGTTAGGCATCAGGCAGCAAGAGACACAAGTAAAGTAAAGAACAGATAAGAGGAAAGAAAAGTAAAGAAGAGATAAGAGGAAAGAAAGGAGAAAACTCTCTTGCTTTTGGTGGCCAATTTCAGCCTGTGATCTTAAAGGCCAAGGAAGCAGTTTTCCCGGGAACCTTTCAACGGGGACAATGCAGATGAAAATGATATCTGTGGCCATCCCATGACAATCTTGAAACAATAAGAGTTACCCAAGTAATAAAATTAATAGACAGAAGATTTTAGTAAAAAAATTCTACCCGATATTCAGTGACATAAAAACGAGAACAAAATTCTTCAGGTGGAAGACTGTAAGACACAGCAGAAATCCAATTACTTCACCAAAATAAAGGAATGGATTATTTTTCTTTACACAGATAAAAATGTAACGCAGGCACGTTCTGTTACTGTGTGCGTGTGTGTATGTGTGTATATGTGTGTGAGAGAGAGAGAGAGAGAATATGTATTTTAACAAAGATAAACCAAAACTAATCAAAAGAAAGCAAGACGGGAAAAGGAAGTCAGACTAATCATTTCTCCTTCAGTTTATACTTTACTTTCGGCAAAACTTTCACCAATATGAAATGTCATCAATGTCCCCACCTACAATGAAGGCAATGAACCCCTAATGGCAGGCGATAATTTCCGGGTAAGTACTTTCATCCTCGTTGGTGGTCCATCAATCACCAATTTATCACAATGTTATTCGGATTAACATAAATTATTGGTGGTTTTTTTAATAAAGCGACGAAGTATTTGTCTTATGTGATATTTCAATATCACTGTCGAACTAGGAAAAGACTGTAGTTTACGTCAGAGAGAGAGAGAGAGAGAGAGAGAGAGAGAGAGAGAGAGAGAGAGAGAGAGAGAGAGAGAGAGATATAACAAAGTAGCAGGGTGAAAGTTTCCAGTACCTAGAATATTATTTACATATATTAGTTGGCTTCTATAAATATACTGCTCGATTTGATATATATTCATCACTAAAAACTATTACGTATTTCAATATAAAAATTGGGCGATATAATGCTGTTTCATGCTCATAGGTGTTGAAAACTGAACGAGTTAATGTAAAATAACTGAGATATGACAGTATGCTATAGCATCAATTTTTTTTTAACATACACCAACTGAATGCAGAATTGCAATACCAGGAAATGGAACGCAATATTCCGGAACATTTCATCTGGCTTTATAATAATTTGATTCTGACGAATATGATATGGATAATTTTTTTTTGATATGCGAAGACCTCAGAATTATAATTCGGTATTTATAACCATTGCCTGAATTTTTCAACAGTGCTCACCGATTTCCTATTTACATTTATGAATATTGCTGCTATTTTCTACTTACGTATTCATTACTCAAAGTATGAATTGCAACAGAGTAGAAAAAAACAGACTGAGAGAAAAACTGCTTTACGTTATATATAAAAAGCTCCTCAATTTTTCAATCACTTATTTTCCTTAAACGTTCGTTCAACATTAAGCCAGATGTTCTTTACTGGCACTAAACACTCGAGAAATCTGTGGGACGTTTGGTTTGGTTCACTGAGGGTTTAATCGAGCTGACAGGTTTCTTAACTTGATGCACTAAATTGGAGATTTGTGATGAAGACGGGATCGCAACTACTTTTCACCGAGCAAAGTAGTCGTACATTACTGTAGCGGAATAATACAGCACTTACGATTATTATTCTAATTATTATATATACTGGACACATCCTTAGGAGCGCGTTATTACCTTGCTGAAGAAGCTTCTAAAAGACAGTGGGACCATTCTTGGAGGAAGAAAATGGAGTGAAAACAGAGGCAATGTGGTAGATCACATGTGGCAAAAGCCCAAACAACTTAAGTATGTAGAAATTAGCCGAAATAAACAACAATTAAAAAATAAAAAAGTTTTTCAGCTCTTCCACGTTTAGTAATAACGTCAAGAAATCCTGGTCGGTGACTGAGGCGACGAATTTCATTCCAAAGTGCTTTAAAAAAAAAAACTCTTTCTGGCAGAGATATGGGAAAAAACCTATGACCTGAAAAACTCCAAATAAAGTCTTTCTCTAATCTAACTTTCTTCTCCAGTTTTTATATCATCTCCAGAAACGAAAGGTACAAAAAAAAAAAAAAAGTTGGAAGAGACCTAAAGTCAAAGAGGTTCTTTTACGTCTGATTGAGTCTCCCAGCCATCGGAAATCTTTTTTGTAATTTTGGTCACGAGGTAACTCACTGCGCTTATCAAACCGAAAACTGAGTGATAAAAACAGTAGATGACAGATTCGCTTCTCGTGTGACGGCCCATTATATCAAATTCATTAAATGGGTTAACATTAATTGGTGATTTTTTCTAACATCGCTGTCTTCCTTTCAAAAATCAATTCTTAGCAAATGGACTCTGAAATTTTGATTAGGGTTTCCTCCAAACAGTTTCTTTTTCTCATCTGAGAAATAATGTTACACCATGGCTGCATGACTTTTGGAAAAAATACAAATAATACATCTGACGTGGAATAAGCGTCAGCGCTTACTAGCTTCTATATTTAATAAGCAACGGAATGTATTTGCACTTCAAATAATTATGGACTCCTGAAATGTTTACTTTCTTTATCCTTTTTCTTTGTTTTTGAAACCGAGAAAGAAACAAATTCTGAGTAGTTATTTATGGAAGATCAATGTGTCTAGACAGAACTTAGACACGATTACTTTTTCAATGTGGCAGCTTCTTCAAATTCATCGCCGATTTATAAATGTCTTAAAGAATGTCTTATTGGAAGCAACAAAATGCAATGCAACATGATAAGGCTTACATACCTGGAAAGACCATCTGGCTGATATGGTACTGACACAAAACAAAAAACAAAAAAAATGGAAATAAGAATTCCAAATTTCGGTGGTATCAAAATCTGAAATGGGCTAAAGAGTACAACTGTTTGGATACCTTGCCAGTCGTGTGGTTAACCACACGGCCGTATTACAGCAAGGCCACCGAGAGAAGGAGGCCTATTCACCCTCCGGCCGCGTCGTCCTAAGTAGGCTGACCTGGCCATCAAACACTGGGTGGGCTGGTGACATTGTGAGGAACTCATTACCTGAAGGTTTTATGCATTCGTACATACATACATATATGCAGGTATGTATGAATATGCTATACGGTATAAGAGTGAGAAATACTGTACAAAGAGAGAGAGAGCAAGGGCATATATTCTGCAAAATTAATTTTGAAGTGAAATAAAAGAAAACTACACATTTAACTAGCTAACTTTTCCCCACCACCCCAGAGGTAGCTAGCATGGCGCGTTTTTTATTTTTATACTGCAGTTCCCCTATAGGCCTAGTCTGCAGTGATTATATATATATATATATATATATTTATATATATATATATATATATATATATATATATATATATATATATATATATATATATATATATATATATAATGTGTGTGTGTGTGTGTATGGGCCTGACCTCTTACAAAAAATGTATACATACACACACATATATACTAAAACATGCAATAAAATAATTATGCGCTTACTTTGCTAAAGTCTGCAGTTTCTCTTCTTTCTTTAGACACTTGTGTTTTCTGTGCTTGAATAGAGTCATTTTCCTTCTGACAATAGTTATTTAAGAGAGAATTCGTTGATGCCCAGACAATCATTTTTTCTATTTTCTCTAGTGGATGACCATTCTCACATTCTTCCAAATGGAAATGAGCATCATCTTCCTTTAGAATATCGAGAGTGATATTCATAACAAGCTGCCTCTGGTTTCTTGAAGATTTGAACGAGTCATTCTGAGTGAGTTTATTTACAATGATATAGTTGTATCTCACTATATTTATTGTTGCGCTGTCAGGAAAAACAAGGACCCTCTGCTGACACCCTTTGTATAATCTAAATTCGAATCCTGGTCTTCCTCTTCGTTGGTAACTTCAGCTCTTGTTAAGATCTCTAGGCATGATTTGCATTTCATTTTTCTATTTACACTGTAACAACAGTAACCTGCTAAATAAGTTATAACAGGAAGAACACCATTACATCCTTCTATATCATGTTGTGTTACCTTAATATCAATATCAGAAGATTCATCTATTTCAGAGTTATTCATGTTTGCCCAATTTATCTCAATAAAATTTTTTAGTGTGATACCTTTTCCCTGGAAGGGTAAAACCATTTTCATTAATGATATTTTTCTAATTTTTCTTCTCGCATTCAAACATTTGCCTAACTGATATGTTATAATTTCCCCAGCAAGTTGTCGATATTCCCCAAATCTGATTCCAAATGATCTGTTTGAAATTTTCCTGGAAGAATATAATTCAGATTAAGCTCATCTTTGCAATATTTGGTTAATTCAATAATTGCATACGTTGTGTGCTTTAACGATGTGAATGTTTCCCTTGTTAATTTTCCTCCTGGAATTTTCTCCCAGTTATCTAACCAGTCTAGAAATCTTAACAGAAAATTGTATTTTCTATCATTTTCATCACACGTAAGTGGGGTACAGTATTCATTATTAATTCTTTCCCTTTGAATATTGACTTTACATTAACTATTGACCACCAAATCAAAATATCTCTATAAAATTTGCTGTATCATTGTAATTAGGCAATTTTTTCTCTTTTCCAATATTTCGCATTGCTTGAATAATATATTCATTAAAAATTTTTAGGACTAAATTCACGTTTTGTTTTTCAAATGACGATGGCCGCAATGCTTTTATTGTTAACTTATAAGACTGTCTTAACAATAATTTGACTCTACTAAATGCAAATCCTCTAATGATTTCAGGAGCAAAGGATACATTTGGTTCAGTACAAATTTCGCTGAATGGAAATTTTGGAAATACCATTGTTTTGGATTCATCTTTGAGACCCAACCAGTTATTTCTGACACACTTCAGTATGTGTACTGTGCAGTATCAAACAAGAAAAACAAAGGTCTGCATTTTGCAGCTGGATGGGGATAGGCAATTGACAGCTTTGGTGGGGTTGCAAAATGCGACATCGCTTTTCCATTTATCGCATTATTATCGGTAATGACACTGATTACTTTAAATCCAATTTTTCCAACCCTAGTATTACTTTTTATAACATTGAATAGCGTTTCTGCTTTATAGTTTTTACCGGAATAATATGTACCACATCTCGAAATTTTGATAGAACAGCACCTATCATGAAAGCATATGCAGTGGTTGCTGCTTCATTACTGTTAAATGCAGATCCTATTACAGCACCTCCCTTATAATCAAAAAAGGTTTTAAATGTATCTCGTCAATCATTAATGTTACTGTTTTGTCTGTGGGTTGTAATGATTTTGATTTTTGCCTGATATGAAAGAAAATGATCATCATACTGCTCTATTTCTGACTAAGTTGCTTAGATATAAAAACCCGCCTGATCGTTGACATACTGGGGTAAAATTAACCATCTTCTATCCCTAAAGAATCTGTAACCTGAGGTGAAATATTGCATAGCAAAGATGAAGAAACCAAAGATCTGTGGAATACTGAATGCTCTTTTGAGTCATCAAGTTTAGTTGCTCAAAGATAAATTTCAAAGTCACTGAATGCTTGAATGGTTTGTCTATTATAGTGATTAGAAAAGTTAAAATTAATTGAATAACAGCAACTGGGTTTATGGAAGAGCTACTTTGTCTGTCATACTTTCTCATCTCTTGTAACATGACTTCAATGGTATTTGTATCTTGCACACGAGAAGGAATGATATAGTCGTGCAACTCACGTACGGGCACATTATCGATATACGCCTGGACAGATTTATCAGGATGTATCAGTACAGACATCATCATATTAGGAGAAGGTGAAAGCGATATGTGACTAATCAGAGATAAGGTTCTTTGTGAATTATGTTCCAGTACTTATCCAGCTTAAGTTTTCCTCAAAAGTTCTTGCAAATCCCTAAATCAATTTGCGTTTCGTATTCCTTACCATCCGATATACTGCTTTCAATTGCTACCTTGATTGCGGTTTCTTCTATTCTTCGTCTTTTAGAATCAGGTGACTCTCTTCGATGTTCAGTTTTGTTCAAATATTGAGGATAGTTTGGAAACACTGTGGGAACAGCATTTTCTTTAATATATGGATGCTTTAATTTTGCAGTTATTTTCCTTCCAGTTTGTTCATCCACAATAGAAGTTTCCCTCACAATATCATCAGGATGAAAATGCTGTTCACAAACCTGCAAGTGCAATGATATGCGACAGTCAGGAAACGTATCAAATATTTTTCATTGAAAAAATAATTTTTTATTTCTAAGACCATCTATTTTACCGAAGGAAACCGTCATATATTCCAAAAACTGTAAAAATAATACCATCATACTAAAAACTGAAATAAAGTTTTATGCTAGCCTATTACCCATACACTGTAATTAACTGTACTTGTATAGCAACATATTTTTTGCGATTCAAGTACACATTATAATAAAATTAATATAATCTGACAAGTAATATCATTGATATATACATACATATGTATGTATATATGCATATATACACACACATAGTATATATATATATATATATATATATATATATATATATATATATATATATATATATATATATATATATATATATATATATATATATACATGCATACATACATATATATATATATATATATATATATATATATATATAAATATATATATATATATATATATATATATATATATATATATATATATATATATATATATATATATATATATATATATATATATATATATATATATATATGAAATTGACAGATACACGGAGAGAGAGAGAGAGAGAGAGAGAGAGAGAGAGAGAGAGAGAGAGAGAGAGAGAGAGAGAGAGAGAGAGAGAGAGAGAGATGCTTAACAAAATGATCAGCATACCGATGATTCTCCGTAGGACGAAAATTTTCTCTCTTGATGTTCCTTAGCCATTTCTCTTTCACTTCTTCATTTTCAGGAAACCTGAAAATATTAACTTTCGGTCCGTTGTCGTAATTTCCCTTGCATTTAGGTACGCAGCACTTGTAAGGCATCTTCTTCCAGGAGCAAGCACGTGGTATTGTACACAAAACTCTGTTAGTCTTTTTCTTCTTTAAATATTATTTTTCAAATTCAATAATTGTTCCACCACATAAACTCATATAGAGCCACTTAAAATGCACCAGCACTTAAATGTATTATCCTAAATTTCACGTTAGAATTTGACTCCAAGCAGCGTGACCTCTCTCGATCAGTGACCCGGAAGGACTACTTAAATCTCAGCACGGTCAGCCTACATACGAAACGTAGAAGGGATTTAAATGCCCGGGTGAAATGGCCTTGTACTCTCGGTGGCCTCGATTACAGTCCCTAACACACGAACGTACACCTTAATAAAAGCTTTCTGGAAACTCCATGCTATTTATTCCTTATCATTTTGTTCCGGTTTGCCCTTAGCTGTAACTATGGCAACAAACCCTAGCACTCTGCTGATACCGGACGCCATAAATCTGAGCTGAAATTAAATCTAACCGAAAATATGGAAAATATTCTCATTTTGCAAAATAGCCATCTAATATTGAGGGACATAATCCATATAAATATTATTTAACCACTCTTCTAAATAATTAATGGAGAGAGAGAGAGAGAGAGAGAGAGAGAGAGAGAGAGAGAGAGAGAGAGAGAGAGTGACTCATAATCACTTGGAGTAAACTCGCACACTGAACGCAATCCATTTCGGGTGTCGAAAGCGAAGTCGATTTTTGGCCTGGACAACTGAACCATTTAAATGAGACGTACGCTTCATTAAGCCTGAACGTTCTACAGTATGTAACAGTCTTACCTGAATGGCCCACAACCCCACCTCCTCATCTCCAACATGGACCTCACGCAGTCGTTTAAATCTCTGAGAGGGAATCTTGAGGTTCCGTTAACAACATTATGACGAGAAATGAATTTCTATCACCAGAATTAAATTCCTCTAATTCTTCATTGGCCGGCCTGAAACTCGAACGCTGGGCCAACAGTGTGCTGGCCGAGAACTCTACCCACCCCTCCAATGAAGAACTTTGGAATAGTAGAGCTTTAGCCTCACGATACTCTGGGAATGGGTAAGAGAGTATAAATGTGTAGTTTAAGGATTGTTTAGCAGAAATTGTGGTAAAAGAAAACACCGCAATGGTTACCGTATATTGTATAGAAATGGAAAACAGGAGTTAAATTGTTATTGGTACAGCGTGACTCAGTGCCTGCTGGGGGTCGGTGAATATGAAATATGATTTGCTATGAGATTTATCGAGCTCCCTTGTGTTAATAGCATCTAAAGCACCAGTTTTAAACCTTCAGTTCCAACTTAAATTTATGTCTGCCACATTCAGCTTCAATCGAAAAATTATCTTTACTCGAAAAATTGCCTGAGACTGCCTGGCCCTACAAGCTCTACCCAATTCCCAGTCCTGCACACTGCACTTTCATCTTTTTGCCACGCCATGGACCAAAATATCTAGTTTTCTCTCTTGAGAAATTCAATCATCACGCCTTTTCCTTTTCCTTTTCTGCCGTACAACCCTGCTCATTCGAAAGCTCACACGTTTTGTATTTAATTTTTTCTTTGCAATACCAGCAGAGGGCATTTGGTGAGACTCACACTTGAAAGTAGATGGAAAGAATACTATTTTTTTCCTCTCCCGACATTTCACGAGAGCGAAATCGCGGTTGTCACTGCCCTCATGCGAGGCGGCTCATCTGCCATTTGGTGTTCATTTGCTCCAAATCATAGTCAATTTTAGGGCATTGAAGACCATTTCAACTGCTGCCACTGTGGCACAATTAATTGCTTAGAATGATTTATCGCGCTGGTTGCTGTTCGTATCTCTAAAGCACAGTTTATACGTACATAGAAACACACACACACACATACACACACACACACACATCGAAATATTATCTATATATATATATTATATATATATATATATATATATATATATATATGAATCATCTTTTCCTGTAATACTATCTAGTGTAATATGAAAATAAGAAGGCCCATAGAACACTATTTAAACGTTGAAACCATATATTTCAGGCACTTGTTTTGTGCCCCTGTTCACTGGTAGAATATGGACAGGTGTAAAGTTACAATGGTATATATACAAAAACATGAAGGTGTGGGCCTTCTTATTTTCATATATATATATATATATATTATATATATATATATATATATATAGGGCATTATAGATATATCAATATATGTACAATTATATTATATATATATATATATATATATATATATATATATATATATATATATGTATATATATATATATATATATATATATATATATATATATATATATATATATATATATATATATATATATATATATATATATATATATATATATATATATATATATATATATATATATATATATATATATATATATTATGGTAAATTGGGAACTAATACCTCCGATTTTGTAACGCCATTCCTTAAGAGAAAATAAGAAACATGACTCTGAGACTTTACAATAAGAAAACTCTTAAGACTGCTCGCGAAAAATGGGCAAAAGCCCTCGGGATATCATCTGGCGTCATAAGGCAAACGTTTCCTTTCTCACTCATGAAAACGTTTCTTTCCACCTTCATGAGGAATAAGTTTCCTTCCTTCCTTATAAGGAATACGTTTCCTTCCCTCTTCATGAGGAATATGTTTCCTTCCTTCCTTATGAGGAAAGCGTTTCCTTCCTTCTTCACGAGGAATACGTTTCCTTCCTTTCTCATGAGGAAAACGTTTCCTTCCTTCTTCATGAGGAATATATTTCCTTCCTTCATTTTGAGGAAAACGTTTCCTTCCTTCTTCATGAGGAATATGTTTCCTTCCTTCTTCATGAGGAAAACGTTTCCTTCCTTCTTCATGAGGAAAACGTTTCCTTCCTTCCTCATGAGGAAAACGTTTCCTTCCTTCCTCATGAGGAAAACGTTTCTTTCCTTCCTCATGAGGAAAACGTTTCCTTCCTTCCTCATGAGGAAAACGTTTCCTTCCTTCCTCATGAGGAAAACGTTTCCTTCCTTCCTCATGAGGAAAACGTTTCCTTCCTTCCTCATGAGGAATACGTTTCCTTCCTTCCTTCCTTCCTTCCTTCCTTATGAGGAAAACTCCTTCCTTCCTGCCTTCCTTATGAGGAAAACGTGTCCTTCCTTCTTCATGAGGAATACGTTTCCTTCCTTTCTCATGAAAACGTTTCCTTCCTTCTTCATGAGGAATACGTTTCCTTCCTTCCTTACGCATGAGAAAAACATGTCCTTCCTTCTTCATGAGAAATACGTTTCCTCCCTTTCTCATGAGGAAAACGTTTCCTTCCTTCGTCATGAGGAATACGTTTCCTTCCTTTCTCATGAGGAAAACGGTTCCTTCCTTCTTCATGAAGAATACGTTTCCTTCCTTCCTTATGAGAAATACGTTTCCTTCCTTCTTCGTGAGGAATACGCTTCCCTCCTTCCTCATGAGGAAAACGTTTCCTTCCTTTCTCATGAGGAAAACGTTCCCTTCCTTCTTCATAAGGAATACGTTTCCTTCGTTCCTTATGAGGAATACGTTTCCTTCCTTCTTCGTGAGGAATACGCTTCCTTCCTTCCTCATGAGGAAAACGTTCCCTTCCTTCTTCTTCAGGAAAACGTCTCCTTCATTCCTCTCCAAATGTAAACTGTTGCGGTGTTGGTGAATTTGTCTCGAGTGGTCGGAATTCCCTGTTTAGGGCTTTTGTTGCAACCAAGAAGGACCTGCAGTTTTCGAAATGTCATCTAGTGGGTTTGGAACAATGGCTGGAAATGGGAACCATGAAATTGTTTTTGTAAATGGCTGGAGATTATCCCCTCTAAAAACGCAGTTGTTCAGATGCCTCTCTCTCTCTCTCTCTCTCTCTCTCTCTCTCTCTCTCTCTCTCTCTCTCTCTCTCTCTCTCTCTCTCTCGCTGGGTTGAAGTTGGGTTCATGAGTCGTGAGAATGTTTGCCTACGCCTCAGCCTCTTTTCTTCTCATTCAGGTTTTGTGGGTTTTCTCTCTCTTTTTTCGAGACCACAATCTTCTGTCGTAGATTTTTCTGTTCTTTTTAGCGCTTTCCGTTTTGGTTTTACCTCCTCTTCGTCTCTTCTGAATGTTTCGTTTTCTGTTTCCATACTTTGTCTTCTTAATCTTTGTTTTGAATTGGATTATATTTTAACTTTGGCTTCAACACAACGCTCTCATTTAGTCTGCTCGTATACACATTATAAGACAGACGGGAAAAAATTTGATTTTGAACATTTAAGTTCAAAATCCAGTTTTTGTATTCAACCAGCTGGCTTCAATGTTTTCTTCACTCCTGCTCAGGATGTGGTGAATTCACTTATGGTGTTGATACTCTCCGTTGCAACGAACGAGAACCCACCGACTTGTGAGAGTCGTCTCTCTGCTTTGGAACAAGGCTGCAAATGGAAACTGCGAAAGCCTTTTGACATTTGTTGGACAATTGGATACTGGGAATTGCCCCTTTAAGAAAGCAGTTGTTGGGAAAGGCTCTCTATCTCTCTCTCTCTCTCTCTCTCTCTCTCTCTCTCTCTCTCTCTCTCTCTCTCTCTCTCTCTCTCAGGATATGCTTCATTGCTCTCTTGCATTTTTCCTTATTTTCTTCCTGACGAGCTTTCGTCCTGATTTGCTGATTCCGAAGGAGGTAATCCACCACATGCTTCTCTCCTCCTGTCTTATGCTTTTTGGATGCACGGGATCAGGTTCAGGGATCAGGTTCAGATAATTAAAAGATTGGCGCTTTCGTTAAGGTAATATATTTTCTTATATATATATATATATATATATATATATATATATATATATATATATATATATATATATATATATATATATATATATATATTTATTATTTTTCTTCATACCATACGTAATATACCAATATTTAAGTTTATTATTTTTCTTCATAACCAATAAAAAATTGCTTCAGTAATGCATAAGGCAGATTCTTTGAGCTTGTCCATTTTTTTAAATTTAGAGGTCAATGGGAGGGGTGGGGGGTTAGGATAAGGAAGGATAAAAAGTTGCCAATAACCTTAACGGAGGACGGGTTCTAGCCTTTTAAATGAGTCTTAACATCAAGCGTTAGGACTACGGAAGAAGGAGGGAAATTCTAAGACTAAGCAGTAGAGATACGAACGATTTTACTGAACCATGCAGTCTGAAGTAATAACTAAAAGAAAGCTGCGATGGCCCCCTCACAAAAAAAGCCAGTGTAATAGTTGCAAAAAAAAAGGAACTAAATTACTTCCAAAAAGAAAATCCTTGCGGATCCCAAAGGCACTAATAAATAAATAAAAACATAAAACCTTAAGTAATTTGCAACATGATAACAAGCATTTTTTAAAAGACACCTCACGTTTGGAGCTATTTTATTTCTCCATAGCAAGCTTTTTGAATGTTCAAAAGAGTGACTGGAAACATTCAATTTGGCTAAATATAGTTTTCCCATTTAAATACATATCCATTAGGACAAAACAGATGACGACAATTCCAGAGATTGCTGAGAAGTACAACAATCAATTCTTTTAGTCAAGAAATACCAGAGTGCTAAACGTCCTTGACATGAAAGACTGCAATTCCAGCAGTAAAAAAGAAACAAGGACACCACCAATTGTTGCACTGAACATGAATGGCCAACCACGAGGCAAATGAGGAGAATGATTTACGTTAGAGTAATTATACATTTTGATACCAAAGCTTATGACCTCATCAACATCTATTGCCAGAAGTTCATGGCTATTGATTACCAAGATACAGTCCTTAAGTGGTACATCAAAGAGGAAAATTGCGAATCAACAAACAGCGACCTCTCAAAGTATTATAGCTGGCACCGAATGGTAATAATTGCTGCAGGTAGCCGTGGTAGAATTAAATGTTAAAAGATGACCTGGGAAACCTGGGTTAAAATACTTTTCAAGAGTAGCATGAAATACTCTAAGTGGAGGGAAAGCTCGAAATTTAGCCATGTACATATATTTGACAACGGTGGTGAAGAATAAGCGTTGGGTATTAAATCATCTGTTCCATCTCTGTACAAAGGTCAGCATATGTACCTTGAATTTTTTCTTATAAAAAACCTAGGTAAGTGTGTGAGATCACAACAAGAAATCGAGGCAAGTATTAAAGAAGTTGAACAATAAACTAACCATTTTAGAACTCATTCAACAACAGTAAAAGCTGGACTGATGAAGACCACATGAAAATACTAGCGCTACTCGTTCAGCTATAGGTGTGTTGGTACTAAACAGAGCAAGGGTCCCATATATGGAATAAAAAGGTAAATTAAGACTGCAGCTGGAAACGGTTAGGGCCAAGGAGGCAGAAGCAAAGACACAATCTGCAGAGGGAAGGTTTGAGGTTAAACTCCAAAAGTAAGCGAATTGCACAGTAATATTGACATGAATGGGTGTGGGTGGATACACCAGTTTTATGGAAGAACACCACCGTCTTGCCACTGGAAAGGGCAACGTCCAACAAAAGCATACTTTCCCCTCCTTAGTTCCAGCTCTTTAACCCATAAACTTATCAATTCACATCAGAGACCACGCAGAAGTGTGCGACATCAAAGAATAAGAGGTTAAGTATTGCAAATGTATCACTGAATGCAAAGGTCTAACAAATAACTTTTTGTTCTTTCTGTTGAAATAAGGAAGGATAAATAGTTATCATAAAACACACACACATATATATATATATATATATATATATATATATATATATATATATATATATATATATATATATATATATATGTGTGTGTGTGTGTGTGTGTGTGTGTGTGTGTGTGTGTGTGTGTGTGTGTGTGTATACTTACTATTGAAGTATTAACCTAAGAAGGCATACCCTCCAGGTATATTAGGGATGAAGGCCTTTTGCCTGAAACTTTTCTGCCATCAAAGACTCCATGATAAACACGTTCAGAAGGCTAATAGTCAATCTTCAACCATTTCTTCTTGTTCCTGCTCTTATCCTTCTTGGGTGCCAAAGAATTTCACGGCCAACACTTCTTCCATCCCACCTATCCAAAACTTACTCAGCACCCATCTCTTCTTTCTTCCAGAGTTCCAAATAATGCACTTTTACCAAACTATCGTTCTACATTCTTTAAATGTGAGCGAACAATCTCGAAATGTATATGCCATTCTCACTTCCTTTCTTAACATTAATTATAACTGAAATACTTTTCCAGCTAAATTACCTTTTTCTCTTTTCACTTCAACAAGAGACGCGCCAGCCAAACCTCACCTTTACAGTCATCATTTTACCCTTCCACCTTCTTTGTTCATATACTACTAAAGTGTCATTTTCAAGGGCAGATTTCTGGCTTCATTCAATTGATTTTTTAATAAGAAATTCTGTGTGCTATACTAACATTTTTATTTATTTATTTTTGCGTTTTCTAATTAGCTTCTTGTTTTAGTCTGTATTCGCTAATGAGTCGGATGGAGCTAGGCCCATGATTCACTAAAATAGCGTCAGGAAGAGAGAGAAATATAGATGGGGAGAGATCGACCTCTTAATAAGGAAAGGTTACAGGGAATAAAGAATTACTGAGGCAGGATACCATTCCAAAGTTTAGCAGAAGAGGGAAGTGTAAAAGTCACCCAACCGATCAACCTGGATGCAATTTCACTAAGAACGGAAACGATATAAGTTCTGGGATTCCAGGAATGAACCTCCTCTCGGATTTATATAAAGATTTAATGGAATGAGTCTCCGATGCTGAAACAGAAAATGCCGACGAACATCCTATTAACGGTTTAAGAAACGATCTGTTTAACTGAATTCGTTTTGTCGTGTGTTTATGTCCAAAGCTTTGGAATAATCCTCCGTGGCGTAATTCATCTTTGGAGCTGAAGGAACATTTATCTGCAATTACCTCTAATTGGATGGCCAGTTATCCCGAGAAATACTGATCTATTGAATGCTGGATCGACATTACGAGTTAGTTTGGTTCTTGGGTTTCATATTTTCAAAAATTATTTCATTTATGTCCTGGTATTTACACGAAAACAACTTTAGGACTTTATTTAACGGACCTGTGGGAAAAAATGGGTTGTGAAATAGATCTGCCTCTTGGAAACTATGGGTTACAGAAAGAAGGGGTACAGAAAATATAGCAAAGTGAAAGAAATTGTCAATCAATACGGACATCGAGGGTTTTTAACCTCCCAATAAATGTGAGATGCTGCCGTCTCAGATTGATTAATATCAATAGCCTTTGTCACCATAATTTTCCTATATAAAGGATTTTTCATAATAAACATAAATGAATGATTTTGGAGGCAATGGCCATTAAGACTAAGCCAAAATGGCTTTATTCATAGGGATTACTGGTTTATACATTCAAACAATCTACGAACAACATCCTTCAGAAATATATCCGATTCACACGTCCAACTTCTCAACACTTTTCCCACTCACAGAACCGAGAACGTCCTCCACGAGAGGTATATTTCCAGAGCCTACGATTTCATCAGCCTTGCTAATTGCGCTTCTTCGCTCGAACGTGAAGATTTATTTCTGTGCCGTTTTGGCGTCATGCAGCACTGCCGTCTAGTCCTCCGAGCGGCGATTTGGAGTTATTTATGGATATCCTCCTCTAGTTTCTGAAAGTGGCTGCCTAATAATTTGTTGCGTCTGCTTTTCTTCTCGGTCTATTTGTGGTGGTTTCGGTTTTCAAAGGCATTTCTGATGATATATATTCTTGGCATGATATCAGGATTCCTTCTCTTGGGGGGGAAATTTTGGGTTTCTCATATTCCCCGATAATTCCGAACGTTGTTGTAATCGTGAGATCACAAATATTATAATATCGAATGTATTTCATTTCTTAGATGAATATCAGCGAGATTATAGATAATAAATAGTCATATGAGCTTATAGAGAGAGAGAGAGAGAGAGAGAGAGAGAGAGAGAGAGAGAGAGAGAGAGAGAGAAGCATTACCATAACTTTATAATCGCATGACTGGAAAATGAATTCAAATCCCATTCACTTATAAATCGTCGGTAATCTTTACAGGTGCTATAATTTATCTATTATCTCTCACCCAGTAATAAAAAGTAATAAACGTACAGCCAAAAGAACGCGAGATTCTAACATTTATTACGCTTTTATGGTTTTTCTGAATAAATGTGCAACTCTCGATAGTAAATTCACCTACAATAATACTTAAAGTATCAAATTATATCACATCTATCAACCAAAAAGCCCGGATATATAGAGCAATATAAATTCGGCTAACAGTACTTCGTTAACCGCATTACAGGGAACTATCTCAGGATCTTTCCTAGATAGTGGCCCCAAGGGTTTTCGGGGGGTCGTTAACTAGGACTTATATTCCTTGGAGGTCATTATCTTTATAATATTTACAGTCTTGTGTTAATGTTTTTACGGTCATCCCCAACGGGCTTGGTAATAAGCACGCCGCAAAGGTGATGCATACCGGGGTAAAGCCGTCCTTATCTCATTATGGAAAACGACTGGCATCACGGGAGGTTTTGTTTTCTTTGAACTCAATAAATGAAAAAAAAACATATGGAGCGACTTTTATGCCGGTCTTGTACTTCCTCACTACAGGTCTGTATGTTTCCTCTTAACTAACGTCGATGTTTAGTTTTATTTCCTGCTCATGAGAAAACTGAAGAACAAAGAATGAATCTGAAAGACTGAGACGCTAATTTACGTCTGCCAAGGTCTTTCACCGAACACACTTCCCAAAGCAAAGACCGAAGCGGAAGGCGACTCGCTACGCTTTCGTACGACAGGGATGTTTGGTGCTGTCATGAAATTTATTAAAATTTCCGGCTTTATTTTCTAGTCTTTCCCTTTCTATAATTTAGAAAATATTGATGTTCCCTGGTTATGTAACTTCGAAACTACGAGCTCCAGCCCACCTCCCACCCCAAAGCACACACGCACAAAAAGTGTGACATCTGATGTGCAGCGAAATGTCAAGGTGTACTGGTTGCCACTGTCCAAAATGTAAGTGAATGTGTCTGCATAAGAAGCACCGGCTGCAAACATGCATCACACATTTAAATAACTACAGGCTTTAACAGCACACTATATTCGAACACGTCTGAACTACACATTTCTGAAAAATGTAGTTTATTCAAATGGCGTTTTGTTTAGCTTTCAAGCGGTGCACTTGTTGTTCAAATCCTGAAAAAAAAAATAAGAGTAATAAAACGAAATCTATTATTTGCCTGATTTCCTAAAGCAACTAGAGGACAAACAATAAATGTTACTGAGAAAAACCTAATGCTATTCATCTATTTCTTGAAACCACCCGCAAGATGAAATAAAATTGAATCTCCTGAAATCTGCGCTGTTCCCAAACTACAGTAACCACAAAAACTTGGATCTGATTTTCCCGGTATATATCTACTCTTGAAAATCGACAACAGACGATGCATCGTGCAAATTGCTTCTTTATATTTAATATAATAAATGTGTGTCGGGTCTCACTTCAGTCAGCGTGAATGCAGAACGAAAATCACTTCAGGAGCTGAAAGTGAAACCGCTTTCAGGAAGAGGCAGGTGAACCTACGTTAATGAGAAGTTTGCCTCAGTTGGTCTGAATACTCCATTTAAAAGTTTTACCTGAATGGCTCCCATCTCCACCTTCGATCTTCAGTGTGGATTGAAAGCAGTTACTGCAACTGCTTTGGAAGGAATTTCGAATCTTTAAGGAATTTTATGCGTGTTTCGGAGCAATTCGTACCCTTTCACTCATCTCGGAATGTTTATATATTTTTGATATTCAACACATTCAGTTTGCGAAGCTCATACCTTTATAAAATTGTGCCACTAAATCAGCAGAAACAATCTACTGAACATCTGGCCTGACTATATATATAAATACGAAATTATAATGGGATAGAGTATTTACCTTTCATATTTATTCGTTTAAATTAACAAAGAAGAACAAAAATAAATTACTAGTGAAACATTTGAAGTTTTAAAAATTTCAGACACTATCCTTCCCACTATTCAAGCTACAACAACGACACTGTTTTATTGGAAACTGCGCCATTTCTAGATTATGACTCATGGTGTACAAAATATTTGCATTTAAATCTTGACTTTCGAAATCTCATGAGAGACGGGAGAATCGGACTAATGACGCATTTGAAAGGAGTTTGTGAAATTCATGAAGGGTTCTTAGCGTTTCTTTGTCAAACCTTCACTACGGAGCAAGCACGAACGAGGAGAGCATTAGTTTCAGTATTGTTATAGATTTCTGAAATATGAGAGTTACTAACTGATCTGTTTCCATCTTTTTGTTCACACACATATAATCTGCTTCCATCTTTCTATTCAGACATATAATCTGTGTCCCTCTTTCTATTCAGACATATAATCTGTTTCCATCTTTCTATTCAGACATACAATCTGTTTCCATCTTTCTATTCAGACATATAATCTGTTTCCATCTTTCTAATCAGACATATAATCTGTTTCCATCTTTCTATGCAAACATATAATGTTTCCATCTTTCTAATCAGACATATAATCTGTTTCCATCTTTCTATGCAAACATATAATTTGTTTCCATCATTCTATTCAGACATATAATCTGTTTCCATCGTTCTATGCAGACTTATAATCTGTTTCCATCTTTTTATTCAGACATGTAATCTGTTTTCATCTTTCTATTCAGACCTATAATCTGTTTCCATTTTTCTATGCAGACATATAATCTGTTTCCATCTTTCTATTCAGACATATAGAGTCAGGGCAGCAGGGGTTTCATCCACACTTCCCATCACCCCCATCCCGCTACGAGACACAAAACAGGCGAATATGGTCATTCTGGTCCCCCGCCACCCCTCAAAAAAAAAAGGATGATTGTTAAAATCCATTTTTTTAGTACTCATGTTGATTTCGAAATTACATGGGCCACGAGATTTCCATCTAACCGTAAAAATATTTTAATTATTTCTTTCAAAGTAACAACAGCAATTTTTCGGAAAATTCCAAACCTTGGTGTGGGGTGATCATGTTGTCTCTGTGAAGATTAAAACGTTCTCTAATAATTATTGTATTCTGGATAAAACATTCCTCAAACGTGTTCTTTACAAGTTTGATGATACTCGAAGACACCTACGATAGTATATGTTAATGTACAATGTATATAATGATCTATAATAATATGTACATGCAAAAAGAACTGTGTATAATGCATGGAAACGAATGATGAAACGCTCTCGTCCTAGAAAAGAAAAATTATCCTCATTTATGTTATTTCTCTCAATAAGTCGTTACAAATAGGTTCTTGCCGAATTTAGTCTTTGGTCGATGTATTGGAAAAAAAAAAAAAAAAAAACATTAGCCGGTGAGAAGGGGAAAAGTTTGATATTCGGCCAGTTACTAAAAACGGATCAGAATTAGTAAAAAAAAAAAAGAGAAACAAAAACTGGATGTTCAGAGGGAAAGAAATAATGTCTCACGTGTTCGTATGTAACAGGAACGTGTAAAAGATACAATAATTGGATCCATTTCTCCGAACGACGCAGTTCTCGAGACAAAGTCTTCTTTGGACTTTTATCAGAAATAAAGCCTCGGATGAGGAAACAGGTGCTGCTATAGTAATCTATACGACAATACAATTCATAAAAAGAAACAGGATTCTTTACAGTGTTAAATGCATTCTGAAAAGAACTCAAGAGATGAGTCTGTGATTCAGCAAGTCGCTCATTTGCTATATAAATCGTAATTAACGAATAAATCATATTCAACCAAAATGTTTCAAAACGTTTTTAAGAGACATTGGGGAACAGACACGGTATTCCAAAGTGTATTAAGACCTAATTTTCAAGAAAGTTTGGCAAAAGACCAGCCACGTGGAGATTTGTACATCAGAGTCGGTGTCAACTTACACCTCTCTTGATAGCTGGGTGGTTTAAGGCGCGTCACTGAACGTCATTGGTTCTCGAGTCGGCGGTTGGCGTCCGTGAGATGACGAACCAGTTATCAATTATGAATCCCCCTTTGGTTTATATATATATATATATATATATATATATATATATATATATATATATATATATATATATATATATATTATTTCCAAGATGAAGGGAATTGGATATTAAACGACATTTGTAGCTTAATATTTGTATATATAAAAAAATCACAGCGATGTGATAAAAATTCAGTTATAAAACTAGCTAAATGTTTCAAAAGCACCATTCAGTTGTCATGATGGAGGTGGGTTCATACTGATGCTAAGTACAGATATCTACATTGACGGGTATTTCTACAGCAGAGTTGGTATCAGTTTATACCTCTTTTAATAGCTGGGTGGTTTAAGGCGTGTCACTGAACGTCGTTGGTTCTTGTGTCAGGGGTTCGAGACGGTGAGATGACGAACCACTTATCAATTATAGTTCCCCTTCGGTATATCTATCTATCTATTTATCTATCTATATGTATATATATATATATATATATATATATATATATATGTATACATATTTTATTTCCGAGGTAGAACAGAATTGAATATTAAATGAAATATATATATATATATATATATATATATATATATATATATATATATATATATATATATATATATGTATATTTTATATATTGAATATTATATATATATAATATATATATATATATATATATATATATATATATATATATATATATATATATATATATATATATATATATATATATATATATATATATATATATATATATATATATATATATATATATATATATATATATATATATATATATATATATTATATTTTCTTAAAGCCTTCTGAGATTTTCATTGGATTATTCAAGCCTGCATTTAATGTCTTTTATACTTCTAATGATAATTTCACTTATCATTCTACTTATCATTATTGGGATTATTACCTTTGCATCCGCTAAAACCCTAAGCTATCAAACATAGCAGTTCAAAAACATCAATGAAGAGCCCTTGCGAACGATGTTCCTCTTCAACTTTAAGAGTAACAGCAAATTTCATCTCTCTCGAAAACTGCCGTCTAGCGGGAAAGACCTGAACTAAAGTTACAGGCTCTATTTGTCCACAGATCAAATATTGCCAAGGAATGTTTATACGAATTTCGGACCTTACGGCTTTCATACTGAACACTAATATCACGTGTCTCTCCATTTGGAGCCAAATTTCGTGGAATGAAGGGAATGATCCAATTACGATCTCGCAACGACGCGATTTTACAAAGACTGTGAGCATACTTTACTGTGCAGGGAATCAAACCCCCTCCATGTTCGAAGCATCGAAGAATCTCTCTACGTTCTGCATCTGTCGGAAGCAATGAATATTCTCACTACGTCCCGAATGATAGAATAATCCCCATATGTTCTGAGCTGAAATCTGGGCAAAGGACCCATTTAAATGATTGGTACTGAAATGAACTTTCCCGGCAGAGAAATGATGCGAATGTTTAGGAAACTTTTAGGACGACGGAAATGTCATTTTCAAAAACAAAGCGTCTAAACGCACTTGAATACAGATGTTGAGAAAATATGTCACAATGTGTTTCAACGGTGAATACAAATGTTGAGAAAATCATTTGTCATCATGCGTTTCAAAAGTGTTTCACTTCACCATTGCTATTGTTACTGAGAGGAAATCCAGCACAATGACTATTGAGGGGCGCATAAAAAGTTTCTGAGCACAAACAAGTCAATTAAAAAGTACCACATCTCGCGCATTGATCACTTATTGAAACTCTGTATATACACTGAAAATGGGACGAAGGACCCATTTAAATGATTGGTATTGAAATAAACCTAACTGGCGGAGAACTGATTCGAATGGTTAAAAAACTTTTAGGACAATGAAAATGTCTTTTTCAAAAATAAAGCGACTAAACTTAATTGAACGTAGACATTACGAAAATCGGACGGTACGCTGTAGTTCACCAGTGTTCCACGGATTTTTCATATTGTCATTCAGAGGAAATCAAGTACAATGACTAATACTGGGTGCGTAAAAAGTTTCTGAGAACACACATGTATGTTAAAAAGTGCCTTATTATTTCGTTTTTACCATTTATTGAAAATTCTATGTATTCCGTTATTTTATGTTATACTAAACTTCTCTTGGGCTATTTCATGGTAACTGTCTTGTTCAAAAACATATGGTCTATTTTAGACATTCCTTGTGAATGCATTCATCTTCTAATAATAATAAATAATATGCACATGTTCGTAAGTGTGTATAGGCGGAATTACACTGTTGGCCAGTTTATGCATAATTTTCAAGAATAAAATGTTGGAGATCATGAATTACCATAAAGCGATTTTACAATATGACGCATTTCCCCTTCACACTGTATATCGAAAGTGGGCGGAACTGTTGCAAGAGAATGCCATTGAATACACAATGAAAACCAATGCCATGTTTTGGATGGACCTTGCCAAGAGGTGGAGAGAGAGAGAGAGAGAGAGAGAGAGAGAGAGAGAGAGAGAGAGAGAGAGAGAGAGATTTATGTAGGGAGAGGCGGAGAATGAAAATATAATGTTTGAGAGATTTGTGGCCTTCGGAAAGAGACCTCGATAAAGTGAAGTCTGTGGAAATGAATGGAACAGAGGATGAAAAGAGGACTGGCACGAGGTCGCTTACTTTGCGTTTGGGTCTCAATCAGAGTTAGGACTTAGTCTGTGAGGGTCTCAGTCCATATGAATAGGAAAGGTTGGCGTCAGGAAGGTCATATGCCCGAAAAACATCTGCTAACACCAAATGAGAATTGAGCTGTTCAAGATGAATACAGATGGAGGAAGCTAATTAAAAGCAGCGACCCCGGCTTGGGATTAAGCTATATATAGATAATATAAATTTGCAAAATAAAACCATGTATTATTAGGAGAAAATTGGCTCGAATGCTTATTTCTTTTCTACCTTCTCTTATATCTTGTCGTTGTCTGAATTAACTAAAAAAATAGCAGTCAATAAAGAGAGAGTGCAAGATTTAATGCATTCTAAGGACCACTCACGGGCTGTAGAAAATGCACCCAGGGAATGAAAGAAGAATTACGATTAACATTACTGTAAGAAAACTGAGCAAAGTTTTAAGGAACAGCATTGGAAGAAGGGTTGTCTGAAAAAGGAGGGAAATAACCTTCGTCGCTAATATAACACAACCGAACACAACTTGTGACTGCAAAAGGTTTTCACTTAGTATCCTAATAGG
This sequence comes from Macrobrachium rosenbergii, assembly GCF_040412425.1. NCBI lineage: Eukaryota > Metazoa > Arthropoda > Malacostraca > Decapoda > Palaemonidae > Macrobrachium > Macrobrachium rosenbergii. The sequence continues at coordinate 10,879,383 of NC_089744.1, forward strand.
AGACTATTTTCACTAACATTTGATGATAGATACTTCCTATTGAAACAACAGGCAAGAACATTATTACGTTTGCCACAGGATTATTAAAGGCTTTAATTTTACCGCAGGAAATACAGATTCTATTCTACAATTCACCTGAACCTGTATGTTAATTCGTTCTCGGAGGAGTTTAATTTAGCACCAATCATTTTCACGGACTGTTCACCTATTTTCAGGGACATAGGTTCAGAACATATCTAGATCACTCGAGGCTTCGAACAGAGATTCAGAATAGAAACAAATTCGTCGGTAATTTGAACAGGAACTGTTTGATCGTCAAGCAGAGGAAAATATTATGTCATGCCTCGCACATAAAATTGCACCGGCGCCGGATGATCAGTGGCCTATCCCCCGAAATTTGACCGAGAGAGACGTAAAAGGGATGACTTTTGTAAAGGAACGACGTCAGGTTTGAACTATGTATAAATATTCATCGGAGTCTCTTGATTTCGGGATGAACAACGCCAGAACTTTCATTTTGGTCTTTCCCCTCCGGGCAGCAGCAGCTTCCAGAGAGAGAGAGAGAGAGAGAGAGAGAGAGAGAGAGAGAGAGAGAGAGATTTGCAATATCAGCAGAGGGCACGGGGCTTCTAACGTCTCGGCCCTAGCATTTGATGAGTGTCGTACTTGGAAGCAGAATGGCAAGAATACTGTTATTTTCCTTTCCCGGCATTTTACGAGAGAGAATCGGAGCTGTCATTGGCCTTATATATGGCGGTTCATCTGCCATTTTGTGTTCATTCCCTCCCAGATCATTGGCGAATTTAGAGCGGCAAAGAACATTTGTACCGTTTTCCATTACCACAGTGGCAGACCTCATTACACAGAATGACCTGATGCGTGGTTGCTGTGTCGTATCTCGTATTTATACGTATGTACACACTTATGCACACACATTATATATATATATATATATATATATATATATATATATATATATATATATATATATATATATATATATATATATATATATATATATATAATTATATGTATATATATATATATATATATATATATATATATATATATATATATATATATATATATATATATATATATATGTATGTATTATGAACAAAAACCCTCGGGATATCTGGCGTTGTGAGGGAACCGTTTCCTTTCCTCCTTCCTCATTAGGAAACACGTCCTTTATTCCTAATGAGGAAAGATTTCTTTCCTTCCTTCCTCATGAGGAAAACGTTTCCTTCCTTCCTTCCTTCCTTCCTTCTCGTGAGGAAAACGTTTCCTTCCTTCCTTTCCTCATGAGGAAAACGTTTCCGTCCTTCCTGACTAAGGCTTATGTTGCAACCAAGGTTAAGACTGCAGTTTCTGAGAACTGCAAATGAACACTGAAGAATTTCCCTGTAAGACTCAGCTCTTGAGAGGCTCCCTCTCTCTCTCTCTCTCTCTCTCTCTCCATCAGTTTGGAATTGGGAATATGTACCTACATATCAGCCTCTTTTCTTCTCAATCTGGATTTGAGTTTTTTTTTTTTTTTTTTTACTTGAGGTTGAAATATTCTCGCATACTATTACATTTTGTCAGAGTTGTTGTTCCCCCTTTTCCTCCCCCTCCTCCTGAATTTGATTTTTTGTGCTTCTGCTTTAATTTTCATTTTTTCTAATCCAGCAGAATCCACACTCACTTCGGCTGTTTGATAAACAAGGCTCAGCCAGGAAAAAAAAAAAAAAATTGGATTCCGACCTTCACCTGTTTTGTTCAACCTGGTACATTTAATATTTCATCCATTTCTGATCACTGTACAATTACCGAACGGGGACCCAGCGACTTGCAAAATTCGTCTCTCTGGTTTAAAATAAAGGCTGCAAATGGAAACTGAAGGCCGTTTGGTATTTTTTGGACAACTGGATACTGGGAATTGCACCTTTAAGAACGCAGTTGTTGGGAAAGGCTCTCTCTCTCTCTCTCTCTCTCTCTCTCTCTCTCTCTCTCTCTCTCTCTCTCTCTCTCTCTCAGACTGAGCATAGACTCTTGAGTCGAGTGAACATTTACCTACATATTAGCCTCTTCTGCTCAATGTTTTGTATCTGTTTTCTTCGCGATCAATAATATTTCGTGGTAAATTTTCCCGTTTTCCTTTTTTACCGTTTTGTTTTCTTTTCATTTCATACCCTCCCTCTTTCCTTTTTATTTTTCTCAGTTTCCATTCAAGCTTCTGCCATTCTCCTTCATCTTCTTCTATGCCTTCTAATTTTGTAATTTTGAATGTGCCTCTTTGCCCTGTTTCTTAGATCTTCTTCTTGACGAAATTTCATCCCGATTTGCCTCTTCTTAAGGAGGAAGCGCACCACACGCGCCGGTCCACCTGACTTCTCTTCCGATGCCCGGGATCTGGTTCCGATAATCATATAATGGTGTCTTCATTTCCTAGGCGTTTTCCTTTCACCTAACACTCTCTCCATATACATACACACGTACATAAATACACACGCACACACACAAACACACAATACATACATATATATATATATATATATATATATATATATATATATATATATATATATATATATATATATATATATATATATATATATATATATATATGTACGTATGCATTATATAGATGTGTGTGTGTGTTTATGTATTATTTACGTACGTCTGTATATACATAGATAGTTTTTTACATATATAATGTATATATATGCAAATATTTAAAAAATCATCAATATATACTGCACTGGTTTTAGGTTATTTTGTCCTTAAGCTCTTCCCTCTTGAAAACGTAAACAAAATCGTCTTTCCTGTCCTGCCACTTAACTCCAAACAATAATTAAACATCTCTTTCCATCCTCACTACTACCGGTTTTATTTTTTTATTTTTTTTTATGATCCGATTTCATCAAGAACTTTCTGCAGACTCGGTGACAACACCCAGCAGTTCTTCATATACTTTATAGGTCCATCCACTTAAGCACATTTATTCTCTGCCCATTTCCCACTTATTTTTTAATATTTATTTAAAAGTTACCATAATTGTTCTAAAACAATTATCTTCTCCAAATAAACAACCTTCTACCTCCATTTGCGTCTCAACCAGATACTCTCCAGCCACTCCTAACCTTCCACATTCTTCATTGTTCCTTCCCACACACAAACAAAGCCACTCCAACATCTTCTAAAAACATAACAGACACCTCACACGTCTCGACTGTCGACCTAACCGCGCAACGACTCCTCGCTGCTGGGAGAAAGGGCGCTGGTGATTGGTTCAATGCATGTACATACGCTACCGCGGTCTAAGCGATGACAGGCAGGGCAGCCGATAGAGACTACAGTCTACCCAAAAGCCAAATCAAAGTCCTTCAAAGAAGGCATCTTGCTTACCCCATACAAATGGGAAACAAGCACGTTAAAAAAGAAGAAGAAGAAGACTTTCTCTGTACATATAATGCTAAACGCGATTCATTAACCGAATCTTTTCTGACGAAACGCGTAGTTTTGGTCCTAAATTGTATGAAAAACAGATTTATAAATTTATTTCGTTTTCTTTTCTAATTAGCTTCTGATTCTTCTGTTACTCTGTCTTTCTTTAGAGTCCGATTGGACTAATAACTTAATTCACTAAAACAGCCTTGATAGGAAAGGATAGGAAATTGGATAAGAGAAGAGGTCCACCTCTTAATAAGAAAGAAAAAGATATAGTGACAAAGGAATACTGAGGCAGGAGACAATGCCTAATCTTAGCAGCAGAGGTAAAAGTCATCAACCGATCAAGCTGGATGCTGTTTTACCAATAACGTCAAGGATATGAGTTCTGGGACGCCACGGAAGAATCTTCTCTCTGATTTATACTAAAATTTAATGGAACGATTCTCCTCCGATGCTGAAATAGAAAGAGCCGACGAATACCCAATAAATGATTTAAGAAACGATCTATGTAATGGAATTCCTTTCATCGTGAGTTATACCAAAAGCTTGGAATAATCCTCCGTCAAGTAATTCACCTTGGAGCTGAAGGAACATTTACCTGCAATTACCTCTAATTGGATGTTCAGGTACCCCGGGGAATATTGCTCTATAGAAAGCTGGGATCGACATTACGAGTTCAGTTTGGTTCTTGATTTTCATATTTTCGAAAATAATTTCGTTTGCGTTAACTGGAGTTTAGACAAAAGCAACTTCACGACCTTATTTGACAGGCCTGAGGGATAAAAGGGTGGGGAAATTGACTTGCCTTTGAAACTATGGATTACAGAAATTAGAGATAAAGAAAGCATTCTATAGCAAAAGCATTCGTCAATAAACAAAAACACTGAATGGTTGTTAATCCCCGAATAAATGTGAGATGCTGTGGTATCAAAACCTTTATCAATAGCTTTAGGTACTTTGAGTTTCCTTTAGAACACATTTTCATACGAATGATTTTGACAATAGTGGCCCTTAAAATAAAGGGAAATAGATTTATTTATAGGAATTACCGGTTAATAGATTCTAATACCAGCCAACAACTTCCTTCAAGAGTTTTGCCGATTCAAGGTTCCAACTTCTCGAGAATTTTCTGTTTTCCTGGTTTGTATTTACACAACCAAGACTCTCCTCCGTGAAAGGTAAATTTCCAGAGTCCACGATTTCATACATTTTAAATCCACTGATCAGAATTTGCTAATTGCTAATTTTTTTTTGGAATGTCTCCTCTGCGCGTCTATTCCGAGATATCTATGAATATCCTCCACTAGACTCGGAAAACTGGCTACTCAGTAATTTGGGTTATTTCACGGTTTATCTGTGGACGTTTTTATTTTCAAAAGCATTTATTATATAAATACTCTTGTCTCAACTTCAAGAAACTAGTGGCATCTACTGAGAAAGTCTGCTTTGCGTATCTATATAGAGTTATTTAGGAATATCTTCCAATAGTTTCTGGAAGTGGCTGCCTAATAATTTGTGTTGCTATAACATCAGGAATCCTTCTGTTTGGGATAACTTGTGGGTTTCTGTTATTCCCTGATTATTATAACTGCTGTTGTAATCGTGAGAAGAGAAATATTATATCAAATATAATTCATTTCTTAAAAGAATATAAACAAAATCATAATGAATAAATACTCATACCAGCTTAGAGAGAGAGAGAGAGAGAGAGAGAGAGAGAGAGAGAGAGAGAGAGAGAGGGAACCTTACCCTAACATCATAATATGATGACTACAAAATGAATTTAAATGTTATTCACTTATAAATTCTAGCTAATCTTTACAGGTTATATGATTTATCTCTCTCATCTCTCATCCATTCAATATCAAGTATTAGGTCAAGTCATAAGAACAGACATTGTAGCATTCATTACAGTTTTTTGAGGTCATAAATAAATGTGCAACTTCCGACAATAAATTCAACTCCAACAATACGTCAAGTATTTAAGAATATCACATTGTCCAAATAAAATAGCCCTCCTATACAGAGCAATGTAAATTTGGCTAAAAGTACCTCGTTATCTCGTTATCCGCATTACGGCTAACTATCTCATTAAGGAAAATAATTGGGATCACGGTACAATTCTTTTCTTTGAATTGGATAAACGGAAAAATGTATGGAGCTACTTTTACGCCAATCTTTGAGATCTTGAATATATTTGTATATATTTGTAGTTATCGGCTCAGAGATATTTACAGATACAAAACGTGTCTTTTCGAGATTTCTTATAGGTTATTCGGGAATCCCTATCCATTTTTAGTTTTCGGTGAAAGAAAACTATTGTGCGGGCTTTGTCTGTCCGTCCGCACTTTTTCTGTTCACCCTCAGATCTTAAAACCTACTGAGGCTAGAGGGCTGCAAATTGGTATGTTGATCATCCACCCTCCAATCATCAAACATATCAAATTGCAGCCCTCTAGCCTCAATAGTTTTCATTTTACTCAAGGTTAAAGTTAGCCATAATCGTGCACCTGGCAACGATATAGGGCAGGCCTCCACCAGACCGTGGTTAAAGTTTCATGGTCCGCGGCTCATACAGTATTTTACGCTGTACAGAAAAATCGGTTGCGCCGAAGAGACTTATGCGCATTTTTTACTTGTTCAAGTTTTTTATCACTGAACTTTGACAGAGTTCAGTTCCTTTAGGTACCTCTATAGAGTAAGTTTGGAAAAACAAAAATGTAACAATCAGAAAGAGAAGAAATTCACTAAAGAGGAACAAAATAAAGGGTAGTTCCATTTGCCAATTTGACCATTTTAATGTATACTTTCTTCCCCTTTACTTCCTTTATTTAGATACACAGAGTATTGGCTAAGGGAGAACTTTTTACTTCTTTTTATTAAAATATTTTCACCTTCACATTTAGGAACATAAGCGTTCTTTTAAATTTGATAATCAAGTTTTGTAATACCTTAAATTCATTCACACGTCAACTTGAAAGAAATGCCCTTCTAGTTATTTTGAAAGAGGTATACGACTCAAGACGTCATTCTAACAAATGTTTCTCATTAATAACGGCGATGGATACTTTTTAGTTTTCTGTAAAAGAAAACTATTGAGATGGCTTTGTCTGTCCGTCCGCCCTCAGATCTTAAAAACTACTAAGGCTAGAGGGCTGCAAATTGATATGTTAATCATTCATCCTTCAATCATCAAGCATACCAAATTGCAACCATCTAGCCTTAGTAGTTTTTATTTTATTTACGGTTAAAGTTAGCCATGATCAAGCGTCTGGCAACGCTATAGGGCAGGCCACCACCGGGTCGTGGCTGAAAGTTTCATGGGTCGCGGCTCATACAGCATTATACGCTGTACAGAAAACACGATTGCGCCGAAGAAACTACGGCGCATTTTTTACCTGTTATATCTTGTTCATGAGCAAAGAGAAGAATAAAATCGAATGGACCTAAAATACTTAGATGATAATTTATATCTGCCAGAGTCTTTCACCAAACACAACTCATGCGCAAAGACCCACTCCCCAGGTGAGGAATGTCCTTCTTGTACGCTGAGACATGTTTGGTGCTTTCGTGATACTAACTCCTTTCCACATAATTTTCTATTCCTCTTTCTTTGCCTCTCTCTAATTTACGAAATAATGGTGCCCGGTGGCTACATAAATTCGAGATTAACGCAAGGCTCCACGACCCCCGCCCCCCACAACAGCGCACAAAATGTAACATCTGATATGCATCGAAATGTCAAGATATCGAGGTTTTCATTTTCTAAAAGGCAATTAAATGTGTCTGCATGCTGCAAGCGTGCCTCAGACATCCAATCAGCCACAGGCTATAACAACACACTATCTTTGAATATGTCTGAACTACATATTTCTGAAAAAATATACAGCTATCCAAATTATACTTTGCATAGCGTTTAACACGTGTATTTATACCTCAAATCCTGAAACAAAAATTGCTTTAATAAAACGAAGTTTAGTATTTACATAGTTTTCGAAAATGCCCACAGGACAATGAATAAAATTGTATTACCTGTTAAGTATACTTTAGTTTAACCAGACCACTGAGCTGATTAACTGCTCTCCTAGGGTTGGTCCGAAGGATTAGACTTCATTTTACGTGGCTAAGAACCAATTTGTTACCTAGCAACGGGACCTACAGCTTATTGTGGAATCCTAACCACATTATACCGAGAAATGAATTTCTATCACCAGAAATAAATTCCTCTAATTCTTCATTGGCCAGCCGGATATTCGAACGCGGGCCCTGAAGAGTGCTAGCCGAGAACGTGTATTACCTGTAATTAATTCTAAATATAAATAAAAAAAGTCCGAAAACCAAGTATTATTGAAAAATACTACTGCTATTCATTTATTTTTTCTAAAGCACTCAGATGATCAACCAGAATAATTGCAGGTCTCGAATCATATTTCTCATTATCCATCTACTCTCAGAAATGTACTAACAAACGACGCACCGTGCCATTTCTTCTTCGTATTTTTCACATTTCTTACACTGAGTGCATGTGGTCCCACTTCGGTCAGCAAGATCGCCGAGCGGAATTCGCTTCAGGAGTTGAAAGTGAAACCGCTTTCAGGAAGGCGCTGGTGAACCTACATTAATGAGATGTTTGCCTCAGTAACTCTGAAGACCCCATTTAAAAGGTTTACCTGAATGGCTCCCACCTCCACCCTCGACCTTCAATGTGGATCGCTTGCATTTGCTGCAGCTGCTTTGGGAAAGAATCTCGAAATTTTAAGATTTTGGAAATATTCCCGGGCAATTTGCACTGTTCAAGTAATTTCAAAATGTTCGTTTAGTCTGATATTCATTACATTGTTTGGGAGGTTGTTACTTTCATAAACCCCCGATACTAAATCGAAGAAACAATTATGTCAGGTTTGATTACAGATAAAAATATGAAATGATAATGGTATTCATCTTTTATCATCCATATTTTTTTTAGGATAAATTAACTGAGATAAACAAAAACAAAAAATGAATTACAGGAGAAGATTTAAAGTTTTGACAAATTCGAGACGCTTCCCTTCCCACTACTTATGCTACAAGAACGACACTGGTTTACTTGAAACTAGCCTACCATTTCCAGGTTATGACTCATCCCGTCTGGAATACTAGTATCTGAATCTTGCCTGATGAGAGATGCGAAAATCAGTTTCTGATGATGATTTGAAAGTTTCTTTACGAATTTTATAAAGGATTCTAAGCATTTCGAGGTCAGACTTTCTTTAGAGAATATGCACGCACCCACTAAGCATTTACTTGAGAATTATAACAATGTTTTGAAATACGAAAATTGATCTGTTTCCATGTATCTATTAATATATATATATATATATATATATATATATATATATATATATATATATATATATATATATATATATATATATCTGTGTGTGTAATAAATAGTATTTTATGGTAAATGCAATCATGATTTGAATTATGAATCATATTCGTTCATTAGCAATGCATGATTAACGAATTAAAATTAATAGAAAGTATAAAATGAATATAACGACGTCTGCTATTTTGCCTTTCAAACTAAACGTTAGATATTTACTTCTGTATTAAAACCCACACTTAGTGAGTAATGAATGAGTAGTGCGTGAGGAATGATAATGATTCAAACTGAGTAAACAGTTAAAGGTGAATGTACAGGCTTGGGATTTATGAGTTCATATTAAACACTAAGCATTAAATGCGCTCCGGTATTGCGGGTCAAAAACTTTGAATAATGTATGAATACCACACGTGTACATGAATGAATACGATTAAAAAGTATAAAATAAGCATGAGGGTACGCTTATCGTCGTAAAGGATTGGTCATGTTCAATCACTCTGTCAATAACCGCAAACACTTTGGTAATCCATGACTAATGATTAATTCCTACGTACATAACAAGGAAAAGAGAAAACAAAATTGGAAAAAGAATTCACTAACCTAAATGTTATCGTTATTCATCCTAAACTTTGGGCATCGTTCCAATCGGGTGCTGGTAACGTCATGAATTTGAAAGTAACGAGTGAAGATGAATGAAAAGTGCAAAGAGAAAGTACGGGCCTGAATGATCTGTTATTCACTGAAAAAATTAGGGAGTGTTTCATTCTAGTAATACCAACTATACCACGAACAAAAAGAATGAACGTGAAAATAAAGTTATTTTACAATGCACAATTAATATCTAAATAATAGAAAAGAAGCAACTGAGTCAACATTTATTTTTAATGAACTCTTCTTCACCTCATGGAGGTAAAACCCGTCTGAATGGCTAACAATAACCAGTTGTGAAGAACCTTTTGAGTAAAGAGGCAATCTGAGTTCAAAGTTTAATATAGAGGCATTAAGTTGGGCTGTGCAGTAAATTTATATATATTTTTCTTTGGAGTGATTTTGTTTTAATAAAGCCATCGCAAATACGTGCACGAAAAGACTGTGCATAGCATAAATATTCATATACATATTCATTCAGAATTCATAATGGATCAGTTGGAGGTTCACTGTGCACCAAAGGGGACTAGTGTTTTTCATATTGTAAAATCTACAATAGTATATTTATATCATTTCCATCTATTATACTTAAGAAATGAATTATCAATCGTTTGCGAGAGACTGTAATAAAATCAGTTTTGAAATAGTATTAATAATCATGGAAATTTTGCTGGAAACATGCCCACTGTTGACCTCTGTCTACTGATTGGGTATGAAGGCAACCACTCGGCCCAGTGATAGGCTCAAAGAAGCTCAGTGGTTCCTGCCCTTTACTGATGAGTAAGAGTTGATTTTCTTTTCATTTCGGGATTTTTAATCTTTTTGCAGTATTGGTCATGAAAGATCGACAATTCAGGGAGGTTTTGGAATGGCAATGTTCCCTTCAAACACCAACATCTCAAAAAAAAAGGAATAAATGTAGTAGAAAGTAAATAAACAGGCTTACTGGCATCGAATGAACGATAAAGATAAAAGCCAGGCCCAAGATTCAAAGAAATAAAATTAAAAGAAAAACCAAACTAATGGAGATAAAAACCAAAGAATGTGGAATGGGGCGAAATAGATTTTAACTACAGTTGATGAAGTGTGGCTGGGGGACAAAATAAGTTAAAGTGGAATATAAAGAAAATTTGGGGAAGAGAAAAAAAGTAAATTTAGAAAGAAAGAAAAATTGGAAATGGAAGAAAGAATAAAAAATGCAAATGAGAAAAGTCTGAGATAAGTTGCTTTATCCTAAATCACTGAGCAAGCTTACACACTGTACAGGGCTATGTTTAACGAGCTGAGAAAGACTGAGTCAAGAAAAAAAAATGCATAATTATAGAAGGGTTAACCTTCCTGAAAGACAATCCTTCATTTTCGTATGAGAGCTCCCTTCATGAAAGGAAGCCTCCTTCCAAACATCCTGCATTATCCTTGAAGGTCCTTCGTAGGGGAAGATCGAGTCCCTGCTTTGTTATGGGTCTTTTCATTTCAGGAAAGTTTTGGTTTATGATTCTTTTTCTACATAATTATGTAGGCTGTCTACTTGTAAGCCTCGTTATTCATTTGTATGATAATGTATTCCCTTATGGCATATTTTACTGTCATTGGACATTCATTTGTTTTTGTGGCTTTAATTTATTGCCTTATTTTCAGATATTACCACCGGTTTCGTATTAAGTTGGAAATGAGTATTCATTACTAACGAAAGTTCCTCATTCCAAGAACACGGTGTCTTATGTGTGAATTGGATAATTATTACTTTCATTAGTTTTGCTGTTGAAATTTAATACTTTCAATGGGGTTGTATTAGTGTTGCTCATAAAACCATCATTCCTCTCTGTACTTGGCCACGAATAACTATCGAAAAACGTAAGTTCAAAAGTTACACTCATGTCAGGATGGAGTCTCGTCTCCACTTCCTATTCACCAATCTCTCTCTGAAATACTGAAAAAAAGGCAAAACAAAAAGGTTCACTTTGTTCAACAACAAAGATAAAAGAGGATGATTTCTATAATTATTTTTTTTTCTGTTTTTTAATATTCCTCAAGCTAATTTGAAATCACGTGGGACAGGAACTTTCCACCTTTCAAGAAATATCCTTCTCATGATTTCTGTGCAGAAGTAACAGAGGTAATTTTGTAAACACTTCCAAAACTTGGCATGGAACGATCAGAATATCTTGACGAAATTAAAATATTTTCTAATAAATCATCACATTCATGGCAAAACACTCTCTAATTTGTTCTTTACAAGATTGTACAAAACTTCTAATAAGCTTCAGTGCCTTGTATCTCAAAGAGGCATCTTGGAAGATCTACCAGGAATTCCCTAGTTGAAGGGTTTTATTACAATTTTACCATTCATTCATTTATTTTCTCGGTTCTAAATACTGCAAAGTAAAAGACTTTTCATCATTAAAATTATACATTTATTGTACGACTATTCCTTAAAAGAGAAAAGTAGAACGAAGTCATACACTATTCAGCTTCCGAATCCACTAACTCTTCTCTTTATAAACACCATCAAACCAGCTGCTGTTGTTATTATTATTATTATTATTATTATTATTATTATTATTATTATTATTATTATTATTAGCCAAGTTGTAAGGCCGGGTGGATCATAAGTATGTTAGAAGCCCATATGAAAATCAGCTTAACACGGGAAACGAAATGTAGAGGGAAAAAGGAAAAGTGAACTGTGTAACAGAAATAAAAGAGAAAAGAAAACTAGATAATAAAAATACCCACGATAACATATAATGTATATAATAACCTACAACAATAATAAGTGGGTTCAAAATGAACAATGTCCGGTGCGTGGAAATGAATGATAAAACGCTCGTCCAAGGAAAAATCTTCATTCTTTACTTTCTCATTAAATGGCTAGAAAGAGGCTCTTGACGATTTAGTGTTTTGTCGATGAATAAAAAAAAATTTAGCCGGTTTGAAGGGGAAAACTTTGATATGCGGGCAGTTATTGAAACGGATCAGAAAAATATAAAACTGGATGTTGGGAGGGAAAGAAATATTAATGTCTCATTTGTTCGGATGTGACAGGAGCGTGTAAAAGATGCCCTAATTGGATCCCTTCTTCCGAACGATACAGGTCCGGAACAAGGTCTCTTTTGGACTTTTATCAGCAATAAAGCCACTGACGATGAATCAAGTGCTTCTTTAGTATTCTTTATTCTATATGACAGTAAAATTCATGCCACAGACACAAGATTCTTTACAATGTTAAAAGACTTCTGAGAGGAACTCAAGAAATTAGTCTATGATTCAGTAAATCGCTGATTTGCTGCATAAATCGTATTTGGTGCATATGTTACATTCAACAAAAACGTCCGGACAAATTTTAAAGAGACTTGAGTGCCGTTGCCCTCGGAACATATACAGCGATCCAAAGTCAATGATGGTCTAATTCTATTGTTTAATATAATACTTGTACTGGATTTTAATTAGATTATTCAAATCTGCATTTCGACAATTTTTATACTACTTTTAATGATAATATCCCTTATAAATTTCGTTATCATTATTAGTATTACTACCCTTGCATCCGCTAAGACCTTAAGGTGCCAAACAGAACAGTTAAAACACAACAGAGCACAATAAAGATTCCTTGCGAACGATGTTCGCTTTAACTTTGCGAGTAAAAGTCAATTTCATCCCTCTCGGAAACTGCTGTCTGGAGGGAAGGAACAGAATTAATGTTACAAACTTTATTTGTCGAGAGATCAAGAAATCCCAAGGAATGATTATACGAAGTTCCAACCTTACGGCCTTCATACTGAACAAAAATATTACATTTCTTTCCATTTTGAGCCAATTTCGAGGAATCAGGGAATGAGCCTATTACTATCTCACGACGACGCGATTTTACAAAGACCGTGAACATATTTTACTATGCAGGGATCCAACCCTTTACTGTTCGAAGCATCGAATAATCTCTCTCTTTTCTGTATCTCTGCTCGAAGCAATTTATACTCTCACTATGTCTCGAATAATAGAATAATCTCCATATGTTCTGATCCTGGGTCTAAACCGGGACAAATGACCCATTCAGATGTTTGGTATTGAAATGAACCCTCGTTGCAGAGAAATGATGCGAACGCTTAAGAAACTTTTGGGACAACGAAAATGTCTGTTTTAAAAATAAAGGGTCTAAGCTCACTTGATTATAAATGCTACGAAAACCTGAGGCACTGTGTTTCAACACGGTTCCAAAGCATATTTTCTATTGGCCAGTACGATTAATGATGCTGGGAGCATAAAAACTATTTGAGCACATATAAATATGTTAAAAGTACCATTTTGCTGTATATTATGTATACAATATATTATCTCTCAGAGTTTCTGTATACTTAATTTTGTTTTAATTTATGTTATAATATACTTTCCTCAGGACGTCCTATGTCAACTTATTCAACAACAACTGACCTTTTTTTGGATCATACCTTGCGAAGGTAGGGATTTACTAATAATAATAATAATAATAATAATAATAATAATAATAATAATAATAATAATAATAATAATATGTATATGTATATGTATATGTATATATGTATACCTACGTCAGTACGTATAGGTGGGCTTACACTGTTAGCATGCTTATGTATAGTCACAAAGAAAATTATGAACGAGATCAAGGGCTACGTACAGCGCTTGTCCAAAAACCTAGCATTTCCCCATACACTGCTCTTCGAATGAAGGCAAAGCTGTTGCAAGAGAATGCCAATGAATATGCAATGAAAACAAATGCCATTTTTTGGGTGGACCGAGTCAAGAGAGAGAGAGAGAGAGAGGGGGGCACTCAGAGTAGAGAAAGCCTTATGTAGGTATGTAGGAAGAGGCGGAGAATGAAAATATAATGTTTGGAGATTTGTGGCCTTCGGAACAACACCTCGAAAGAGTGACGTCTTTGGAAATGAATGGGGCAGGAGGAAACGCGGACTGCTGAGGGGTCGTTTGTTTTGTCTTGTGTCTCAATCAGAGTTAGAACCTAGCCTACTGGAGTCTCAAGTCCGAGTAAATAGGGATGGTCGGAACTCATTATGAAAGAAGCCGTTCAAGACGCATTGATGGAGAAGGCCCATTAAAAACGGAGTCTCTGAATAGGAATTAAGCTGAGAATAAGAAGAATATCTAAATCAGAGTCAGGTGATTAACAAATAGGACCAATCTATAGTTAAGAGAAAAGTGATGCGAATCCTTGTTTCTTGTCTATTTTCACTTGTTTTGACGTTTTATTAATTCTTTTATAACAATAATCAAGGAAGAGGTAGTGCAAGATTCACTGCATCGTAACGAATACACATGGGCTATAGGAAATGAGTATGATGAAAGAAATAAAACTTACAGTGATTAATACCACCGTAACAAAACTGAGTGAAGTCGAAAAGAACAACATTGGAGACAGGGTTATTTGTGAAAACAAAAATGTGGGTATACCGTACGTCGTTAAAATAACTCATAACCAAACATACCCAGTCACTGGAAGAATCTTTAATTCGTAGAAAAGTGTAACGCTGATAGAATTCTATTTTAATCAACGTTTGTTAATAGGCTCAAACACTTGCCACTGAAACAATAGGAAAGAACACTATTCTTTTGTTACATGGTTATTTAAGGATTAAAAAATGTACTCTAGGACTTACAGAGTTTCTGATCTACGGTTCATCTAGACCTATATTCTGAGGAGTTCAATTTAGTACCAGTCATGTTCACGGACCGTTTACCCTTTTCAGTGAAGTTTCGGACACAGGTTCAGACCATATCAAGATCAATCGAGTCCTCGAACAGAGATTCAGAAAATGGAAATTCGTCGGTGATTTGAGCAGGAAATGTTTGATCGTCAAGCAGAGCAAAATATTATGTCCTACATCGCACACAAAACTGCACCGACGCAGGATGATCAGTGGCCTATTCCCCGAAATTTGACCGAGAGAGAAGTAAAATGGAAGACTTCTCTAAAGGAACGACGTCAAGTTTGAACTATGTATAAATATTCATGGGAGTCTTTTGATCTCGGGATGAACAACCTCAGTAACTTTCATTTTGGTCTCTCGACTCCAGGTAGCAGCAGCTTCCAGAGAGAGAGAGAGAGAGAGAGAGAGAGAGAGAGAGAGAGAGAGAGAGAGAGAGAATATGACCTTTAGCCTGGAAATGATTAAATGTTAATTAGATTTGAAGGCAGTGGTATTACATTATTATTATTATTATTATTATTATTATTATTATTATTATTATTATTATTATTATTATTATAAATATGAATGATAGCGAAAAACCGGGAAAGAAAAGTAAAATATGAATGCATTACTAGTCTTATCAGAGGTCACTGCACGTAATCGAGCAGAAGCTTCCTGTATTTCAGGAAAAGATTAATTCACTCCAAAAAATAAAAATACTTAAAATCAAGGACTCGTTCATTGGGCACGAGTAATCATTCGGAAAGGTGTTATGTTCCTTTAATGTGGGATTTTCTTTGAAGGAGATTGGTTCTTTTGGAGGCCCTGTTTGCTCTCTCCACGATCCAGGCAAAAAAAGTCACAGGTAAGAAAGTCACAGAAAAAATTCATGGGAAAAAAGTCACAGGAAAAAAGCCAGGAAAAAAGTCATTAATCTTTCCTAGATATCGACCCCCAAGGGTTTTAACCCGGTATGTATCAACCTTTGCGGCGTGTTTAGTACAAGGCCGTTGGGGATTACCGTAAAAGCTCAAACAAAAGACTGTAAGTATTATGCAGATAATGACCGCGAGAAATATTAGCCATAGATAACGGCTCCCGAAAACCTTAGGGGTCACCATCTAGGAAAGACCCAAAATATTTTCTGTTTTATTACTTTAATTGCTTTAATTGCCATCCTAAATTAATGTGGCTTTTTTTTCCTGAAACTTTTTTCCTATCCAAAATTGTGAGTTTTTTCTGTGACTTTTTTCCTAAGACTTTTTTCCTAGCCAAAATTGTGACTTTTTTTTCCTGTGACTTTATTACCAGCCACCCTCTCTGCATATGCTTTTTTTTCTTATTTTCCATATAAAAATACTAATAATAATGATAATATTTTTTGGTTGATAACCAGGAAGCATTTAGAGGATACATAACTTTATCATTTCCAACGGATTCTATTTATTTTTTAAACGAGCAAAAGTCCAGAAATTTGCTTTCATTACAGTGATGATGTAAGCAAAAATGTAGTTCTGTTACTGAATGAACACTGTAACTTATTCATCTCTAAAGCTGATCGACTCAGATCGACTTGCCAATGACTGTTCGAAACACGCAATCACCTCTAAATAACACCAACTCCCTCTTAACAGAACGGTTGTATTTAGGGGAAACAGACAATTTAATACAAACCAAAAACTTCCCCCTCGTTTCAAGAAATCACTTCTTGCGACAAGATCTTCATGACAACTGCTGCTTTCATGCAGCTTCGAAAACACTACGCCAATTACATTTCTTGCGTTTGATGTCCTTTATGATTTATAATCAGTGACCATAATCAGTGACACGCTTTCTAAGGCCCTTTGCGAGTTAACTAAACGTGTCTATCCTGGCTCTCTGGATTTATATTAACTATCAATGGTATGTCTTTCTTTAAAACAGACCGAACAACACAATTCGATCCATCATTTTAAATATGCTAATGTTTTACTCAGCCTCTATCGTATTAACAACTTACGCTTTACCTGTTCATCTCATAAATCCCTATTCAAAATTATAAAACCATTAAGTGCTGTGCCAAATAACCCTTCTGCTGATTCTGGCTTTCCTTTCTTATCACTCTTCCTAATACTTTCCAAGTTCACTTGCTCCGCAAATTCTCCCGTCTCCAGTCCTAACATCATTCATTACTTTGAATTCCGTTCTTTCAGTCACCGTGCTCGAACTCTTCGCTCTAAGTTCCTTTCTTTTATTTAACCAAAAAGCCTGACTCTAGTTTAACATTCACTTATACCTTTCTCCTCCCAAAAGCGGCTTCAAGTTCTTCCATCAGTGTATTAAGATCCCTTAATACACTGCAATTAGCACTGCATCATTAGCCGCCTCAAATTTATTGCAGAGCCCCTCCCTTATCTGTTAGGCTTTCACTTACATGCTCTCCCAAAAGCTCCCTCGAGATAGAAGGAACTTATAAGAAAGAATAACAACGGAAAATAAAAACATGGAAAGACGAGGATGACGAAGTGCTGATAAACTGTGACTGTAGTGAACAGCTTACAAAACTAGTTAGAAAAGTTACTTAAAAAAAAAAATTTAAAAGATATAAAATGGCGTCGAAGAATCAAAACCTGTATAATATTTTATGTAATCCTGCTATGGCTTTGACGCATCCTTTGAAGTGATGTTGAATTTAATTGGAGGTATTAAGGTTTTCTAAAGGGACAATGAATAGTAAATTCCTACTTTGTAATTACATCACCTCTGGAGCTTAAGAGTAATATAATTTATTTTCCGAGACGATGGCGCCAAAGGGCGTGAGGGGCGAGGTTACTAGACCATCGCCCTTTCCCAGGCCCCAGGCGAGGAGCGATCCACGAACCTACCTTTTATATATACCTATATACTGATCTTCAACAAGAACACGAAAAAAATATTAAAGGGTTAATTATGGTAGGCATAAGATGGCTAAAGACGCAGGTAAAGTGAAGAACAGAATTGGAATCAAAGGGAAAAAGTCACTCGCTCTTGGTGACCAATTTAGCCTCTTATTTACAAGGCCAACGAATCAGTTTTCCTTAGAACCTTTCAGTGGCGACTACAGAGATGAAAGTGATATCTTTGGACAACCCTAGACAATCCCAAGATAATCTTAACAGAAAAAAAGGTAATTTGAGCAATACAATTAATAGAGAGAAACTGATCTCAATATTTTTTTTGTTATTCAAATAAAAACGAACAAACTAAAATTTTTCAGCTGGAAGACTGATGGACAAAGTCGAAATCCAATTACTTCAGCAAAATAAAGGAATGAATTTTTTTCCCACTAATAAAAATGTAACTCAAACACGTGCCGTGTTATTGAAAGAGAGAGAGAGAGAGAGAGAGAGAGTGTGTGTGTGTGTGTGTGTGTGTGTGTGTGTGTGTGTGTGTGTGTAGAGAGAGAGAGAGAGAGAGAGAGAGAGAGAGAGAGAGAGAGAGAGAGAGAGAGACTGTATAAAAGATAAAAGACAATCAAATTGCATCAATAACTAATACGAAGAAAGCTAGTTATGGAAAGAAAGTCAGCCAACTATTTCTCCTTCAGTTTAAACTCCACTTTCCGCAAAACTTTCCCCGATGTGAAATGTCATCAGTGTCCCACCTGCAATGAAGGAAAGGAATCCCTAATGGCAGGTGATAATTTCCAGAAAAGTACTTTAATCCATGTTGGTGCTCCATCAGTCCCCAACACATTTCAGTGTTATTCGGATTAGCAAAAAGTATTTGTAGTTTTATAATAAAGTGACGAATATTCGTCTTATTTTACAGATTTCAATATTATTGCCAAACTGTTACGTCAGAGAGATATTGAGGGCAAGTCCGTTCACGGTGAGTGATCAGTTATAATCCGTCGTTATAAAGGCAAATGACCAAATTTACCCAGAAGCCCTCTGAAGTGAGCAGCATAAAAAGAAAACAAGTAAAAAACGTGCCGAACTTTCTTCGGCGCAATCGAGTTTTCTGTACAGCCGCTATAGCATATAACGCTGTATGAGCCGCGCCCGATGAAACTGTAACCACGGCCCGGTGATGTCCTAGCCTATATCGTTATAGCGTTGCCAGATGCACTATTATGGCTAACTTTAGCCTTAAATAATATAAAAACTATTGAGGCTCGAGGGCTGCAATTTGGAATGTTTGATGATTGGAGGGTGGATGATCAACACACCAATTTGCAGGCCCTCTAGCCTCAATAGTTTTTAAGATCTGTGGGCGATTAAAAAAAGTGCGGACGGACAGACAAAGCCGGGACAATAATTTTTTTTTATAGAAAACTAAAAATGAATTCGTAAACCTAAGACAAAGTCGATGGAGTAAAGCTGAACAGGGATGCACCTAATAAACCGCAGCAGGCTTAAAGAGAAGCGCGTTCCAAACTTTGTTCAGTGCAGTAAAACCAGTACACGACGATGACTCGGTCTGCTATTCGAAGGCCGGCGAGTAAATCCTAAACCCAATTATTTTAGCATGTCAGAGGTATGGAGCTTCATTTACACCTTAGCTAAAGATAACAACTAAATACGTACTAGGCGAGTATGCTCATGTGTGTGTGTGTATGAGAGAGAGAGAGAGAGAGAGAGAGAGAGAGAGAGAGAGAGAGAGAGAGAGAGAGAGAGAATCTAACTTACGTAATGAATTGAAAAAAAGATAGATACACACTGTGCTTTTCTAACAATTTATCTCCCCTGTCTGTTAAACCTTTCATCCGTGCTAGAATCCACTGATGCTTCCACCTGGTAATAAATGTTACGAACATTTAATGACAAGTGATGAACTCCAGGTAAGCACTTTAATACTCGTTGATGGACACTCAATCCAATGCTACTTTGATTATAATAAATTAACATTTGTTTAACAATTTGTGAATGACATTCTACGCATTTTAATATTTTTTTCAATATTTCATAACGTTTATGTGCGCGCCTGAGAGAGAGAGAGAGAGAGAGAGAGAAATTAAACCCCCAGGTTAATAGGGTGAAATCTGTCAGTATCTAGGAAATTATTTATACATGTTAATTGGTTTCTATAAATTTACTGTTCTATGTAAAATATATTCACCATAAAAATGTACTCCGAATTTCAATATTAAAATCAGGTACCATAAAAAGGAAAATTTTATAATACTTTTTCATATTCGAGAGATATTTATAATTGAGTAATACAACGTGATTGAGATATTACAGTATATTACAGCATCAATTCATTTACAACATATACAGACTGAATATAGAATTGCAATATTAGGAAATTGAACGCCATACCCCGTTACTTTTCATCAAAATCAAACTGGATAATTTTTTGGATATGAGAAGACCTCAGAATTATAGATCAGTATTTATATTTACCGTCTGAATTTTTCCATAGTGTCAATAGATTTCCTATTTCAATTTAGAAATATTCCTGATACTTTTTAAATGGTTATCGATTACTCAAAGTAGTTAGTTCTTCTCACAGCACTCGTGAAGGAGAATTTTAAAAAAATTTTTAACTACTCCTTTCTTTCTTAAAAAGCTCTTTGAACCTTCAGCCCACTATTCAGTAAAACCCTCAATAGATTTGTGGATGTTTTGGCTTACTGATGGTTTAGTCGAGCTGACAGGTGATGACATTTTGCTTCAAGAGCTGTTTTCTGTAGCCTACATTAAACTGGAGATTTGAGAAAGTCTGCCGTATTGACATTTTTTTTTCCTCCACCCTTACAGTTCCTCGTTGGACGAGTCGGTAGAGTTCTCGGTTAGCACTCTGCTAGGCCCGAGTTCGAGTCTCCGGCCGGCCAATGAAGAATTAGAGGAATTTATTTCTGGTGATAGAAATTCATTTCTCGCTATAATGTGGTTCGGATTCCACAGTAAGCTGTAGGTCCCGTTGCTAGGTAACCAATTGGTTCTTAGCCACGTAAAATAAGTCTAATCCTTCGGATGGATGTATGATATTTAGGGCAAAGGCCCGGGCACAGGGGCCAACAAGGCCATTCAGCGCCGTAATGGAGAGAAAATAGATTATGTTAAAGTTATGATTCATGAAGGGAATGATTAATAAATAAAATGAAGTGATGTGACCAATAAATAAGGGTATGAAGTTTAATGAATGATGTGATATATACATAAAAAATTTAATGTCATTAAAATTCTACGTGATGTAGTAAATATATTAAATAAATTAAATATCGTTAAAAATTTTAATACACTTTAAAAAAGAGATGATAGCAGAAATATCTGCTTCATCTCCCAAAATATCAGACAGGGATTTACCCTGAAAATATCTCTCTCTGGTTAAAATATCTGGGGCAGACCACCAGAATGTGCTCCACTGTTAGTGTCTCGTCACAGTAAGCACACTCTGGAGGGCTGCTTCCCTCTAAAATAAACTGATGGGTTAGACGAGTGTGCCCAATCCTTAATCTGGTTAAAATAACCTCTGTTCGTCTGGCAAGCTGGAATGACGAAGACCACGGTAGTATATTATCCCTAATATTTCTATACTTCCTATTATTGGCAGGAAGAGGAGAAGTCCACCTTTCTTGCCATTTACTTAAAACATAAGATCTAATGGGACCTTTTAGGTCTGTATGAGGCACTTTTCTGAAAGAGGTTTCTGATAAAATTCTTCCCTGTCTGCCATCTCGTTTCCGCGAATCCCCACGTGAGAAGGGACCCAACAGAAAGAGACTGATTGGCCAGCCCTAGGAGAGCTGTTAATCAGCTCAGTGGTCTGGTTAAACTAAGTTATACTTAACTTTTTCTCCACCCTTACCGTTAAGCTATAATCATAGGGAAGAATTCCGCACTCACGATTATTTTTCAAAATCTGTACACTTCTTGTGAGTGCCATCATCCTGCGAGCTTCCAAGAGATAGGACCATTACTGAAGAAAGAAAATAAAGTGCAAGATAAAGTGAAAACAGAACACATGCAGTAATAGCATGAGGTAACAGAATAAAGAATTTGAGGACTGTACAAAATTTTGTACGTACAAACAGCTGAGAAATAACTCAAAAAATGGAGATCAATTCCTGAATTCCAGATTACAACTGAATATTTAGTATTCCATGTTAGGTAATATTGTCAAGGTAGGTAAGATTATTATTGTCTTGTAAATATAATGCAATGATTTCTATTTCCAAATACTAAAAAAAAAAAAAAAAAAAAAAAAACGCTGTCCCTAGTTCAGCAAATTCTCTCCCTTAATTAACGTCTTGCTCCAGTTTTTAGTTCCTGTTCAGAAATGAAAAGTAATAAGAAAATCAGAGGATGAGATCTGAAGTCAAGCAAGCTTAGCTACTTGATGTCTGCTGGAGCCTCTCTGCTCTCAGATATATCTTGCGAAATATCTTTTTTTATTATTTCTCGTTACGAAGGACAATAGAAGAGGCAGCTCACTGCGCTTATCAAACTGAAGAATGAATGATAAAAAACAAAATGATAGATTCGCTCCCCGTATGACAACAGCTACAGAATAAAATTAATTATATGGGGTAACGTTACTTAGTCATTTTTTCTAACATTTCTGTGAAGTTTTCATTCAAGTGTTCACCAGATATGATTTTCCTCTGGTAAGGAAAATGACGGAATACCATGGCTTTATGACTTTGAAAAAAGAAAACATAAATCTTCCACCGGGCGTGGAATATGTCAACACAAGCTGGATTGCATATCCAACCCGCAACGGAATGTATCTGCACTTCCAATAATTTATAAACCCGGAAATTTTTTCGTTTTTATTTTTGTAGTTTCTAGTAACTTCGAAAGTGGCCAATTCAGGGCATGGATTTTGACAGATCAATGCGTCTAGATACAATTTTTACATAATCTTTTCAAAGTGGTAGCTTTTTCGCATTTATCGCCATTTATATAAGAGTATTATTTGAAGCAACAAAATGCATCAATGCAATTTAATAAGGCTACCTACTGGACAGCATACCATTATGATATGGTACTGACAGTACTAATAAATTGGAAATAAAAATTTGCATATTTCGGTGGTATGAAAACCTGAAATGGCCTAAAGAGTACAACTGTTTGGATAGCATGTACCGCGTGTGGTTAGCCACAAGGCCATATTAAGGGTCCCTAAGATTCGGAAATATATCTTAATTAAAGCTTTCTGAAAATCCATTGCTATTCATTCGTTGTTTTGTTCCGGTTTGCCCCTAGCTGTAGCCATGGAAGGAAAACGTAAAACTCGACTGACATCGGAAGCCGTAAAATCTGTGGTGAAAGTATATCGGAACGAAATTATGAACAATTAACCACTATTGTACAATAACCATCTAATACTGAGGAACAAAAATCGAAATAAATACATTTAAAGACTCTTGTAATTAAGCGAGAGAGAGAGAGAGAGAGAGAGAGAGAGAGAGAGAGAGAGAGAGAGAGAGAGAGAGAGGGGCCCATGGTCACTCTCAGAATAAAAGCGTACACTGACAGCAATCAATTTCGAGTGTCGAAAGTGAACCCGCTTTTTGAACCAACATTGATGAGACGTATGCTTCTTCACAAAGCATGAATGTCTCACCTAATAGGCTAACCTGAATGGTCGCTATCCCCACCAACTCACCTCCAATATGGACCTCACGAAATTCAAGAAATCTTGAATTTTAATTTGTTTTCAAGATATTCTTCGTATCAGAACATTTCAAGCACTTTAACTTTTGGGAGATTTCGGAATATGTAATCATTTTTAAATGACACAAGATTTGAATGATGACTAAATATACAAACCCGCACAATACAAAAGAAGCAATGAACAGGCCTGCGGTTGTGAGTGTTCGTGGATGTGGTGCAGAGCACAAGAAATGTAAGGTAGCCGACAGTTTCAGGAGAGCCGGGCTAATGTCTTACTCAGACAAAGGGTGCGCGCGCAGGAATGGGATTCCGAAAACTGACTGTTTGGGGTAAATGAAAGGTCTAGTTCTCATACAAGAGTAGCACCTTCAGCGCAACAAATACTCTGATTGTGATTGGATGGGTGAGAGACTACAAATGTTTGGAGGAAACATTGCAGAAGTTAGTGTAAGCTGTCCAGAAGTGAACAAGAATGAGAGCGCTACTGATTTTGGGAGAGCACGATTCTGCTCCTGCTAAGGGTTGGAGAATAGTGCCTGATTTGTAAAATCCACCTTTCTCGATAGCATCTACAGCTTCCTTTCCATTTTGAATTTCTATCTGTCAACTGCTTCACTCTAGAAATGACCTGAGACTACCTGACTCTACACCTTTCAGTTACCCCAGACATTCTTTGCATTTCCCATTCCTGCACACTGTGCACTTTCATCTTCGCGTTGCTATGTGCCAAAACACCCAGCTTTCTCCCCGTGAGAAAATGAGTCATGACTGCAAAGTCATGGCTCCGAAATTTGTTAAGTGTCATACTGGCAAGCAGTGAAAAAAATACCATTTTCTCCTTTCCCAACATTTCACGAGAGCGAACTCGCGGTTGCAACTGGCCTCGTATAAGGCGGCTTATCCGCCATTTGGTGTTCATTTCCTCACAAATCTTTGCCACTTTTAGGGCAGCGAAGACCATTTGTTCCGCTTCCCACTCCCACAGTGGCAGACCTTATTTCATAAAATAAACTGACGCTTGGCTGCTGTTCGTTCTCTTGAATTTATGTATATATATATATATATATATATATATATATATATATATATATATATATATATATATATATATATATATATATATATATATATGTATATATATATATATATATATATATATATATATATATATATATATATATATATATATATATATATATATATATATATATATATATATATATATATATATATATATATATATATATATATATATATATATATATATATATATATATATAATATATATATATATATATATATATATATATATATATATATATATATATATATATATATATATATATATATATATATATATATATATATATATATACATACATATATGTGTAGATAAATAGATATTTATAGATATATATTTATATATAGATATATTTATATATATATACATATATATATATATATATATATATATATATATATATATATATATATATATATATAATATATATATATATATATATATATAGATATATACATTATATATATATATATATATATATATATATATATATATATATATATATAAATATATACATGCATATATAAAGGTAAAGACAGAATTAATACCTCCGATTTTGTAACGCCATTTCTCACAGTATATAATAAAAGAAACATAACCGAGAAGCTTTACAAGAAGAAACTTCTCAAAGCAGCTCGTGAATTATGAGCAAAAACCCTTGGGATATCATCTGGCGTCATGAGGCGAGCGTTTCCTTCCTTCCTCAAGAGGAAAACATTTCCGCCCTTCCCCATGAGAGAAACATTTCCTTCCTTCCCCAAATGTAAATAGTTGCGGTGTTGGTGAATTACCCAGATCGGATTGGATGCCGTTACTAAGGAGTATGTTGCAACTGAGGAGGAACTGTAGCTTTCAAAATGTCATCTCCGGGGGTTTGGAACAATGGGTGCAAATGGAAACTAGGATATTCTTCTTCGTAAATGGCTGACAATAGAACTTTGGAGAATATCCCCTTTGAGAACGCAGTTGTTGACAAAGAATCAACGCTCCCCCACCCCTCCCCCTCTCTCTCTCTCTCTCTCTCTCTCTCTCTCTCTCTCTCTCTCTCTTCATTAGTTGAATGATGATTCGTGCGTTGTGGGAATGTTTATTTACGTATCAGCCTCTTTTCTTTTGATTTTGGTTTTGTGGTTTTCTTCTATTTTTTTTCGCGCCCACAATATTCTCCAAATGCACTTTCCTGATCTTAGCGCTCTCATTCTTCTTCTTCTTCTTCTTTCCTCTTCTTCTTCTTCTTCTTCTTCTTCTTCTTCGGCTATTTCCTCTTTTTCTTCTTCTTCTTCTTCTTCTTCTGCTATTGTGTTTTGAGTGAAATTTATTATACTTTTGCTTTAATTTCTATTTTTTTTTATCCATCTTAGGCAACGTTCTCACTAACTTCGGCTCTGCTGATACAATTAACTTTTCCTCGTTCCTGTTAAGTCTTGCAGCGTTGTGAATTTACTTCCGTGTGTGATGCTCTCCGTCACAACGAACGAGGACCCAGCAACTTACGAAATTCGTCTCTCTGGTTTGGAAGAATGGCTGTAAATGGAAACTGCCAAAGCCTTTGGGTAATTGCTGGACAGTAGAATACTCTCTCTCTCTCTCTCTCTCTCCCCTCTCTTCATTAGTTTGAGGATGGGTTGTCGAATTAAGGGAGCATTTCCCTATATAGTAGCCTGTTCTTCTAAACCTGGTTTTGTTTTTGTTTTCTTCATGATCGAAAACTGTTTTCCCGTAAACTCTTCCGTTCTGTTTAGAATTATCTTTTTCTTTTCATCTTTTATCTCTTTTGCATTTCTAGTTGTCTAGTTCTTTTCAAGCTTTTCACATTCTTCTTCATCTTCTACGCTTTCTATGTTTTGTAATTTGGAACATGCCCCCTTGCGGTCATTTTTCTTTTGATTTCATAAGGACATTTATGGATACAACAAAATGCCTGGAAAAGCTATCATGTTGAAATGGTCATGACACAGCAAATAAATTGGAGTTGATAACTTGCAACTTCCGGTGGTACCAAATTCAACATCTGTTTGGATCACATGTCAATCATGTAATTAAACACAAGGCAATACTGCTAGTCCCTATAACTCCGAACTGTATCTGAATTATAGCTTTTTGAAAATTCCGTGCTTTTGACTAGTTGTTTAGTTCCACTTTGCCTGTAGTTGTAAGCACAGAGTCAAATTCACGCTCCACAAAATCTGTGCTAAATGTAATTCAGAACAAAGTATGAGAAATTAACTAG
The DNA here is from genome assembly GCF_040412425.1 of Macrobrachium rosenbergii. Lineage (NCBI taxonomy): Eukaryota > Metazoa > Arthropoda > Malacostraca > Decapoda > Palaemonidae > Macrobrachium > Macrobrachium rosenbergii. Next base: position 10,906,408 of record NC_089744.1, read on the forward strand.
TAGTAATTGCACGACAAATACTTGATATCAAGACATAAAATTCAACATACATATCAGTTAAGCACTTCTGTAATTACTTGAGAGAGAGAGAGAGAGAGAGAGAGAGAGAGAGAGAGAGAGAGAGAAGAGAATAGAATGGAATATAGAATTTAGGCCAAAGGCCAAGCACTGGGATCTACGAAGTCATTCAGCGTTGAAACGGAAATCGAGAGTAGAAAGGCCTGAAAGGTGTAACAGGAGGAAAACCTCGCAGTTGCACTATGAAGCAAGTGTTATGAGAGGGTGGATAGTAAGATGGGCGAGAGAGAATATGAATGGAGGTACAGTCAAAGGAATGAAAGGGGTTGCAGCTAGGGGCCCGAAGGAACGCTGCAAAGAACCTTAAGTAATGCCTACAGTACACCGCATGAGGTGCATTGAAGGCACTACCCCCCTACAAAAAAAAAAAAGAAGTTAAGTATACCTTAGTTTTACCAGACCACTGAACTGATTAACAGCTCTCCTAGGGCTGGCCCGAAGGATTAGACTTATTTTACGTGGCTAAGAACCAATTGGTTACTTGGCAAGGGACCTACAGCTTAATGTGGAATCCGAACCATATTATAGCGAGAAATGAATTTCTATCACCAGAAATAAATTTCTCTAACTCTTCATCAGCCGACCGGAGAGTCGAACTCGGGCCTAACGAGTGCAAGGCCATAACTCTACCGACTCTCCCAAGGAAGAGCTACTACCCCCCTACGGAGAGAGAGAGAGAGAGAGAGAGAGAGAGAGAGAGAGAGGCATGCTATGATCGTACTCAGACTGCATAACAGCATGCTGTGAACGGAACCCATTTGGAACGTCGAAAGTGAAACCGCTCTTTGGCCGAGACAGTCGAACTTACAGTAATGAGACGCATGCTTCATCAAGCTTGAAAGACTCGTCTAATGGGCTTACCTAAATAGACCATAACCCCACCTCCTCACCTCCAACACAGACCTCACGCAGTTGCAGTAACTGCTTTGAGAGGGAATCCTTTAGTTTACGTTAGGTTCAAGAGAGTGTTCGTATTTAAACCATTTCATGCTCTTCAACTGATGGGAGATTCAGGATGTATAATCATTTAAAAACGATGCGTCATTTGACTTCTGATAAAATATACACTATATGTATGTATATATGTATGTATGTATATATATATATATATATATATATATATATATATATATATATATATATATATATATAATATATATATATATATATATCCATAACTTTCATTCCTGCATGGGATTTACACTCCCATGCATAAATTAAAATTGGAAAAAACAAGTCCAGGGTTCTGAATGGGCGTGGATGTGGAGCACAACAGAAGAAATGTAGAAATGTGCGGCAGCTGTCAGTTTCTGGGAAAACGAGCCGAATGACTTACCCACCCTGAGAAAAAGGTAATAAGCAGTGTGCGCCAGAGAGGGAAGCCGAAAACTGACTGAAAGGTGTAAAGCTAATGTAACGGTGGCGCTTTTAGCGCAGGGACTACTCTGGCTATAGGTGAGAGAGTACAAATACGTTGGTTCGAGTATTGTATAGCTAAGATTGATTGCGGCTGGAGACAACATAAAAACAGTGACTGTATTTAGTCTAGAAATGAAAAATGAGCGCCTTCCAGGGGTTGGAGAATATGAAAAGTGACTGTGCTACGTCAATCATCGAACTCCCTTGTCTCAATAGCATCTAAAGCAACGGTTTTAACCGCTAAATTCCAACACAGATTTCGGTCAATCACCTTCCGCTTCAATCGAAACATGACCTGAGACTATCGACCCTACAAGCCCTACCCCAGCATAGCTACACTTCCAGCTACCCAAGATACTCTTTGCACTTCCTATTCCTACATACAGTGCTCTTTCGCCTTTTTGTCTCGCTATGGGCCAAATATCCAGCTTTCTCTCCTTGAGGAAATCAGTCTTCATACCTATTCTCTCTTCTGCCCAACATCCCACTCATTCGAAACTCCCATATTTTGGATTTAATTTTTTCTTGGCAATATCAACAGAGGGCATGGGGTTTCAAACGTCATGGCCCCTACTTTTGGTGAGTCTCATACTTGGAAGTAGAGTGGCAAGAATGCTATTTTTCCCTTTTCCGACATTTCACATGAGCGAAATCGCGGTTGTCACTGGTCTCATATGAGGCGGCTTATCTGCCATATGGTGTTCATTTTCCCCCAAATCATTGGCACTTGTAGGGCAACAAAGACCATTTCTGCCGTTTTCCACTACCTGAGGCGTGGTTGCTGTTCGTATCTCGAATTAATACGTACACGCACACACAGACACACATATATATATATATATACACACAGATATATATATATAAATATATATATATATATATATATATATATATATATATATTTATATATATATTTATATATATATATATATGTATATATATATATATATATATATATATATATATATATATATATATATATATATATATATATATATATATTTATTTATATATATATTTATTTATATATATATTTATTTATATATATATTTATTTATATATATATTTATATATATATATATATATATATATATATATATATATATATATATATATATATATATACATACATATTATGTATGTATGTATACATACACACATATGTATGTATGTATGTATGTATGTATGTATGTATGTATGTATGTATGTATGTATGTATGTATGTATGTATGTATGTATACATATAAAATATACGGGGAGCAGGAGCAGGAACAAACATGGCGACGTACTATAATTTATTTCGACGCGTTTCGCATTCAGCTGAATGCATCATCAGGGTTCTGTACAATAAATAACGAACAATAAAAAGTATATGAATTTGCTAGTTATCTAAAAAAAAAAATCGCTTATACATTAATTAAAAGGAAAACCAAAACTTCACACATACGTTTAAAGTACATCAAGACTGACAAAGTTACACAGAAAATTAAAAGCACATATGCTGATTAAAAGTTCACATAAAAATAAAAAAAAAAAATTAAAAAAAGTTACAAAGTTAAGAAATATTTGAGGAGCACTGGAGGTCGACCTACCATGGCAAGAGATAAACAAAAACTAAAAGAATATAAACAAAAACAACAGGTTCAGAAAGGTACAAGGGCGTGGAGGTGGACTGGGTGTTCAACTGTGGAACAAGCTGTTTGATGGAGAGACTCTCGGGGATCAATAATGCATTTGGGCTGGAGTTGTGACCCACAATAATGAAATTGTCATATTTAATGGGAACTTTACAGTCTTTGCTATGTTCACGTATACTGGACTGCTCTGGATTTGATAGTGAATATCCAGTCCGGAAACTAACTCCCTTGTGGCAGTCTATGCGAACTCTCATCATCCTCTGAGCAGAACCCACGTAAGTTCCCAGTCTACATCTGGGACAAGAATATTTGCACAGTACACCAGAGGACATGAGGGGGGCATAAACGATCTTTAAATCGAAACAAGGAGCCAATTGTGAGTGGATTAATAGGGATAAGTTTAACATTAATGCACCAAAGTACTTTTGTACGATGTTAGTAAATTTAGCCCTAAAGAAATCATCGCGCAAATATGGGAATCGGGCATAAAAGGAAAGCTTAGGAACATTTATTTCATTAGCGCTAGTGCGAAACCCTTTATTAAGAACCCTGTAAATAATCCTGTTGACAAGCTTAGTAGGAAAGCAGTTATCAGTAAAATATGTTAAAAGAAGAGTAATTTCCTAATGAAAAACAGACCAGTTAGATGTAAGGGAAACAGCTCTATACACAAGAGTAAAAATGGAGTTAAATTTAAAATTTCGAAAACAAAAGCTATGAAAACTAGTTCCCAAACCTGTAAATGTCTTTTTTCTAAAAAATAGTAGTATTAAACTGATTGTTTTCACGAAAGACTTCTACACCTAAAAATGGAAGACGGTCATTCACTTCCTTTTCAAGAGTAAACTTAATATATAGGTGATACGAATTAACAAATTCAAAGAATGAATCACAGTCAAAATGACGCCTGGAAAGGGTAAAGGTATCGTCAACGTATCTTTTGTAAACCAATGGGCGGAAGGACAGAGGGCACTCATCCAAAAAGCGCTCTTCTAGCGAGCACATAAAGATATTGGAAAAGGTAGGGCCTAATGGAGAACCCATAGCCATTACCCTCTACTTGTCTACATAAATTACCATTAAAAACAAAGGCGGTGTCCAGCACTGATATTTCTAAAAGAGATTCAAAAGTAGAACGGTTAAAATTATGGAAACATGAATCAGGTTCGGGAAATAACTTGTCCAAAATTATGTTAATGGTCTCCCTAACAGGAACACTAGTAAAAAGGGATTCAACATCTAAGCTCGCCATAAATGTATCAGAGTCTTGGGAGAGTATAGGTTCTTTAAACTTTTTTAAAGAATCTTTATGTATACTGGTGACAATGGAACGTTGGGGAATGTCCCCTTTAAGAATGCAGTTGTTTAGAGAGAATCAACACTCTCTCTCTCTCTCTCTCTCTCTCTCTCTCTCTCTCTCTCTCTCTCTCTCTCTCTCTCTCTCTGTTTTGAGGTTCTCTCTTTTTTTGCGATCGTAACCTTCTCCTAGCGCATTTTGTTGTTCTTACACTCTTCCGAGTTTTTCGTTTTCTTCTTCAGCTTCTTCTTTTTCTTTTTTTTTCTATTCAATCCATTGTACATTTGCTTTAATTTCTTATTTTCCCTAATCCACCTTAATCTACGCTTTCATTCAGATGCACAAGGTCAGGCTCAGACGGGAGAAAAATGGGGTTTGGACTTGACCTCTTTTCCTTAATCTCGTGCATTTAATGTTTCCTCCATTCCTGTCCAGTGTCACGTTTTGCGGCGTTGATGGATTTACTTAACGGCGTGATGCTCTAGGTTGCAACGAACGAGGACACAGCGACTTGCGAAATTCGTCCCTCTGGTTTGTAACAATGGTTGCAAATGGAAACTGCGAAAGATTTTTGGTATTTGTTGGACAATGGGATATTGGAATTGCCCCTTTAAGAAAGCAGTTGTTGGGTAAGTCTCTCTCTCTCTCTCTCTCTCTCTCTCTCTCTCTCTCTCTCTCTCTCTCTCTCTCTCTCCCATCCGTTTTCGGATGGATTCTGAAGCCGAAGGAACTTTTACCTACATATTGGCCTCTTTTTCTTTACCTAGTTTTATCTTTTCTGTTCTTCATGATCAAATGATATTTTCCTTTACGTTTCCGTTCTTTTTTAGTGTTCTTTTTTTTCTTTTTTATTCCATCTCCTCTTTATTTAGTATTTCTTGTTGTCTTTTTCCATCCAAGTTTCTTCCATTCCTTTCCATTTTCAACATTTTCAACATTTTGTAATTTGGGAAATGCCTCTTTGATCTGTTCAGTTTCAATTTTTCCCTGACAAAATGTTCACCCCGATTTGTTGCTTCCTATGGAGGTAATCCGCATCACTTTGCCTGTCTCCTGTTTTTTCTGAAGCACGAGATTAGGTTGAGATAATCAAACACAGGAGTTTTAATTTCCATGTTGTTCGCTTAATTAATCCCATTATCAATTGAATTAGTGTATATATATATATATATATATATATATATATATATATATATATATATATATATATATATATATATATATATATATATATATATATATATATATATATATATATATATATATATATATATATATATATATATATATATATATATATATATATATATATATATATATATATATGTAATGACCTGAGTGGGCCGTTATGCAGGTTCTTTAACATTCAGGACAGGGCTGTTGACTGACGGCAGATGCAACAAACAAAGGAGGGAAAACAACAAAAACAATATAATGAGCTCAAAATTAATTTATTTACAATATTTACAAGTGAGTCAGGTTTGGTAAAAGATAAAACCATAAATACAAGAAAAACCAAAAGGCAGCACTAAACAAAATCAAGTTAAAATAAACAAAAAGTAGCTTTAAAAAAAAAAAGGCAAAAATAAACAACAGCAGGCAGAAAAAAAACCAAACATACGTCCTCCATCAGGGCACCAAGACAGCCCTCAGCTGCACGACAGGGACAAGAACCCACAAACCAGAAAACCCCGCTGTCATCAAAGATGAGCAGCTCGTGGTCACACGACTACTCATGGTCACACTCCACCTCTACGACGTGCTCCACTTCGTAGGCGTGCTCCAATTTGCTGCTCAAAAACTCGACCAACGTCGACTCCAAAACTGCCTGCTGCTGCTGCCACTGCCGCTACTCGCTGCCCTACCAGACCCGACTGAAGCAAGAAACACGGCAGCTCACCAACGAAAACATCAAAACAAAAAAAACTTGAAGGTAAGGAGGCAGCAATCCACAAAGGGAACGAGCGGGAACCAGCAGTTCCCGCAAAACCATCACTTAACGTGATATATATATATATATATATATATATATATATATATATATATATATATATATATATATATATATATATATATATATATATATATATATATATATATATACATATACACGGAAGCCATCAATGCAGAGTTGTTCTTTACCAGATATTACTTCTTTAATGATAAAAGCAGATTCTTCTAGCTTGCCAAACTTTTTAATGTAGACGTCACTGGGATGGGGGTGAGGGGGTTAAGAAAGAGATGGGCAAGAACTTGGGGGGAAGGAGTGGCTATGCTTTTTAAAGGAGTGACGATATCAAGCCTTAGGACAACAGAAGAACAAAGTAAATTCTAAAGCTAAGCAGTTAAGGTAAAACAGCAATTATCGAACCATGCAGTCTCAAGTTATGCCTTGAATGTTACGAGGCCCCCCAACAAATAATAATAAAAGTCAATGAAACAGTGGCACAAAAGGAATACCTAGTACACACGCAGATACAAAAAAAATTGAAGAACAAAATGACTTACAACTAAGGAAATCACAAAACCTTAATATTTGTGATTAAGTGAATAACTTGCAATGTGTTAGTAAGCAGCCATTTTTTCCTAAAGACTATTTAACATTTTGAGCTATATAACCTATCCAAAACAAGTTTGCTGCTATATCACGATTAAAAATAAATTACACTTCCGAACAGAACTGAAAAACTGTACGAGAGAGAAAACACATAGGCAGGTAGAAATGTTTTGAAAAACACTATTTGGCTAACGTATAGTATTCACCTGGAAAAAGACCCGGCGATTCTGCCGGCGAGGTCCTCAATGATTTTTTTTATTTAGTAGGAAATACCAGAATGCTAAAATTTAACTTGATAATGACATAATTTTCTTTTTCGAGAAGAAGCACCGTAATTCCAGCGCATACAAAAGAGGTTGAGGCACCAGCAAATTAAGCTAGGGACTAGAAATGACAGGAGAGGTCAACCATGAGCTAAATCCGTTTAAAGTTCTGCATTACACTAATTATCTATGTCCATACCTAAACTTATGACCTCATCAACATCATTTGCCACTCGTTCATGGTCATGGGTTCCCAAGAAACAGTCCTTAAATGAACGTACAAGAAGGAAGCTGCGTATCAACAAAACGTGAGCTCAAAGTACTATGGCGTTGTAAGGTAAGAACTGCTGCAGGTGACCCATGGTAGAAGTTAATGATAAAAGATTATTTGAGAAACGTACTAGGTTAAGTAACTTTTCAGGAGTAGTATGAAGTGCTGCAAAAGGGGAATAGCTCAAATTTAATCCATGTATATTTGACAAAGATGGTAAAGAATATGTAACTGATTTTGAATCAGTTGTTCCATCTCTTTTGTACGCGACAAGGAAGGGGTTTCTTTATTCCCTAAACATGTACCTGGAACAGAGCCAATGTATGTGGTGTGCGTTGAAATCTCCCATATTAAAACATCGCTAAGTGTTTGACATGCCAGCAAGGAATCGTGGTGATAATGAAAAAGTTGAAGAAAGTGTTTAGAACTCACCGAGTCATATTTGCACCAAATAATAACAGTAAAAGCTAGGCTAATTTGATACACCATGACATCTTAGCTTGGAGGTAATAGAGCCACACGTCCAGCAATACGTGTGTTGATGCTAAAAGAAAGCATATCATATTTATGGAATAAACAAGTCAATAAATGTTGCAGTGAGACTGAATTTTACTAAAAGAGGGACAAGTCTTCTGAAAAATAGTGATAGGTAAAATATTAAGTGTTAACAAGTGTATTTAGACAGAGCAGGAGACAATTAGAAAACACTGTTACTTTTGTACTTGTCCTTTATCAGGTACATCAAGGATGAATGCCTTTTGCACATAACTTTCTACCATCCTAGACTTCATGATAAACATGTCCTGAAGGCTAACTAGCAGTCTTTAACCTCCCAAACGCAAATTATACCACTTCCCTCTATCTTGTTCCTGCTCCTATCCTTCTTGGATACCAAGGCATTTCAAGGCCATCACCTCTCCCATCCCACCCAACCAGCACTTCTTCAGCCTCCCTCAGAACTCCTAACAATGCACAATTTTACCAACTTATCGTTCTCTATTCGCTGAATGCTAGATTACCGCCTGAAGGAGGGAGAGCTCAAAATTCCCTTAAAATATCTCAACTTTTGCTTCCATACACCCCTCTTTATTCTTCCTAACCCGTTGCAAGAGTCCTGTATCTTTCTGGTTTCTCATGTCATGCAGTCTCTTCTCTAGTCCCATCATTGTATGTCGCATTTACTCCCATATGCCTAAATGGGGCAATAATTTCCATTCTCTTCCTATCCATACTTAATCATTTTCAACCTTTTCCTCATGAAAGAAACCTTACTCAAATTAGTTGGCTACTCAGTTATGATGTAAATACGATCAGCTACTTTTAACCGCATTTCATATATACCCAAGAGTCACTTTCAAAAACGCTCAAATGTAATTTGACTATGCATTCTTGTAACAGTTACGATCGCCTCCGTTTTATTACATGCATTCATTCGAAATCCCTCAAAATCCGTCATCGACACAAGACTGCCTTTACTGAAAAGGCATCCCATTACCGCCACTTATTCTAAGATCCATTTAATCATAATTCTATCTTTCTCTCCACAGTTAGTTCCCTTCAGTACAATTTCCATTTCGGTTCAGCTGTACCTCCAAAATTTCAATAAATACTGGACTGGTTTGAACTCACTTGGTCCTCGACCACTTTCCTCTTGTACACGTCCACAAATTCAACTTTTCTGTTCTGAAGCTGCACCTCAAAAAATCATTAAACATCTTTTCCAACCTCCCACCAATTATCGGTTTTATTCCCTTCTCTTATAAGATGGTTCTCAGAAGGTCCTTCTGCAGATTCGTTCACAACATGTAATTCTACGTGTTCCTCATACATTCATCCACTATTGTATCTTTATACATTGCCTGTTTCTCACTTCTTAAAAAACATTTTTGTTTTAAATCTAATCATTTTCGAACAATTGCCATCTTCACCAAATTAGTTATCTTAAATTTCAATTTCCCTTCGACCAGATACTCTTCAGTTACTCCTCACCTTTACATTCACCATTTCACCCTCCCACTTCCTCTGTACATACATTAATAAAAGTTAATTTGCATGGATAGATTTCAACTTCAATTCTACTGACAATCGTAATTTTGGTATTCGATATCTGACATCGACAGATTAACATTTTTTTTTTTTTTGCGCTTTCTGATCAGATTCCGATTCTTTTGTTAATTTTTCCCTTGGGACTTCGAAATTGATTCACTATAGCAACGATGATAGGAAAGGATAGAGAATTAGGGAAGAGAAGAGGTCCGCTTCTCAATACGGAAAGGAATAATACTGAGCCAAGAGACAACTCCAATGCTTAGCAGCAGAGGGAAAGATAAAAGTTGCCAAACCGATCAATCTGGATGCAATTTCACTAATAAGGGAAAGGATAAGTTCTGAGAGTCCAGAGAAGGACCTCCTCTTCGATTTATACTAAAATTTAATGGAACGATTCTCCATCGATGTTGAAACAGAAAACGCCCCCGAATATCCAATTAATGTTTTAAGAAACCACCTACTTAATGGAATTCCTTTTATCATGTGCTTATACCCGAAGCTTTGAGAAAATCCCCCATTATATAATTCATCTTGGAGCTGAAGGAATATTTACCTGCAATGACCTCTAATTGGATGTTCAGGTATCCCGAGGAATATTCTTCTATGGAATGCTGGGATCGACATTTCGAGTTTAGTTTGGTTCTTGGTCTTCATATTTTCACAGAAATTTCGTTTACGTCCTGGTATTCAAACGAAAGCAACTTTAGGGCCCTATTTACGGCACCAGTATGGAAAAAAAGGGCAGGAAAATAGACTTGCCTCATGAATATTTCGTGTTACAGGGAAGAAGATTCCAGAGGGAAAGAAATTGTCAGGAAATAAAAACGTCTAATGGTTGTTAATCTCCGAATCCATGTGAGATGCTCTGATATCAGATTAATTATCATCAATAGACTTTCGCATCATGATTTTCTTTTATGAAGAATTTTTTTCATAATAAACATAAGCGTATGATTTAGGAAACAATGGCCACTAAGATTAAGACGAATGGTTGTAATGTAGGGATTATTGGTTAATACGTTCAGCGTGCGAATAACATCCTTCAGAAATATTTCCGATTCATGATTTCAACTTCCCAAGAATTTTCTGTTCTCCAGGTCTGTATTCACACAACCAAAAATCTCCTCCATGAAAGGTAAATTTCCAGAGCCCACGATTTCATGCGTCTTATTATTATTATTATTATTATTATTATTATTATTATTATTATTATTATTATTATTATTATTATTATTATTATTATTATTTTCTATCATCATCATATTGGACTGGGTAGTTTTTATAGTGTGGGGTTCCGGGTTGCATCCTGCCTCCTTAGGAGTCCATCACTTTTCTCACTATGTGCGCTGTTTCTAGTAGCACATTCTTCTGCATGAGTCCTGGAGCTACTTCGGCTTCTAGTTTTTCCAGGTTGATTATCAGGGATCTTGGGATCGTACCTAGTGTTCCTATGATTATGGGTACAATTTCCACTGGCATATCCCATATCCTTCTTATTTCTATTTTCAGTTCTTGATACTGATCAATTTTTTCTCGTTCTTTCTCATCTACTCTGGTGTCCCATTATTACGACATCAATGAGTGGTATTTTCTTCTTGATTTTGTCAATCAGCGTCAAGTCTGGTCTACTGGTACGTATCACCCTATCTGTTCTGATACCATAGTCCCAGAGGACTAGAAAACGATCACTCCCTCAGGTTGATGTTCGCACCACTTATTACTGCAAGCCAGCTGGTGTTTCTTGTACATACTCCATTTTTTGGAGGGCTTTTGCTACTGAATCATGCCTCTTTTTGTACTGGTTCTGTGCAATCGCCAGACATTCGCTTTCTATGTGGTTTATGGTTTCGTCTTTCATATTGCACTTCCTGTATATGGGTGAGATGTTATTTCCATCTATTGTTCTTTGGACATATCTTGTTCTTAGGGCCTGATCTTGTGCCGCTGTTAGCATTCCTTCTGTCTCCTTCCTGAGTTCTCCCCTCTGTAATTGCCATGTTTCATTGCTGGCCAGTTCTTTAGTCTGTCTCATGTACTGTCCGTGCATTGGTTTGTTGTGCCATTCCTCTGTTCTGTTTTTCATTCTCCTGTCTCTGTATATTTCTGGGTCTTTGTCTACTTTTATCAGTCCTGCTTCCCATGCACTTCTTAGCCATTTGTCTTCACTGGTTTTCAGATATTGCCCCAGTGTTCTGTTCTCGATGTTGACACAGTCCTCTATGCTTAGTAGACCTCTCCCTCCTTCCTTTAGTGTTATGTATAGTCTGTCTGTATTTGCTCTTTGGTGTGGTACTTATTGTATTGTCATGTGTTCCCTAGTTTTCTGGTCTATGTTGCGGAGTTCAGCCTTCGTCCACTCCACAACTCCTGTGCTATATCTGATTACTGGTACTGTCCATGCGTTTATGGATTTCATCATGTTTCCGGCGTTGAGTTTTGACTTGAGTATCGCCTAAAGTCTCTGCATATATTCTTTCCTGATCGTGTCCTTCATCTCTTGGCATTTTATATCCTCTCCTTCTATTATTCCCAGGTATTTGTATCCTGTCTCATCTATGTGTTTGATGCTATTTCTCTGGTAGCTTTATCTGGTAGCTTTATCCCTTCAGTCCTTGTCACTTTGCCTTTTTTGTATGTTGACCAAGGCGCATTTTTCCAAACTGCATCCTGGTGTCCCCAGACACAATTCTTACAGTCTGGATTAGGGTATCTATTTCCTTGATGCTCTTAGCATACAGCTTGATGTCGTCCATGAACATCAGGTGGTTAATTCTGTTGCCTCCTTTCTTGAGTTGTTACCCACCATCCATCTGCAGTACTTTTGTCATGGGAATCATGGCTACTACGAAGAGTAGTAGGGACAGTGAGTCGCCTAGAAAGATCTCTCTCCTGATGGTAACCTCTGCTAGTCTTATCCCAGAGTTTGTAAGTACTGTATTGCAGTTATGCATTGTATTTTTTAAAAGCTGATGGTGTTTTCCTCTGCCCCATATATTTTCAGGTATTCTATTAGACACATGTGTGGTATTATGTCGAAGGCTTTCTTGTAGTCAATCCATGCCAGCTTAGGTTGGTTCTTCATTACCATTTTGTCTATCAGGAGCTGGTCTTTTGGTCCTTCTGCAGCCTTTCTGTTGGTGGGGATGGTGTTTGTATCCTTTATGTAGTTGTATCGCCTTTCACTGATGATACATGTTAGTAAGTTCCATATTATTAGTAGGCAGGTGATAGGCCAGTAGTTACTTGCTATATTGCCCTTGTTTTTCTCTTTCTGTACTAAGGATGTTCTCTTTGTGGTCATCCATTTGGGTGCATGGTGGTTTGTGATGCAATTCTGGAGTTGTTTTGCTATTCATGGGTGTAGGGCCTTGAAGTTTTTCAGCCAGTATCCATGGAATGTTCATCGGGACCTGGGGCTTTCCAGTTGGGCATTTTCTTTAGTTGGTGTCTGACAGTGTTTGTAGTGATTTCGGCAAATCTTTGTTTTATTCTCCCCGTTTCTTCTGCCTTGTCTTCCTGGAGCTATGTTGCATGTTTGTTGTGTGATACCAGACTGCTCCATATGTTTTCCCAGGATTTTCCTGGTGGTTTTCTTCCCCTCTTAATTGGCTGTATAGTTTTTTCTGGTTGGTTCTTTAGAGTTTGTTCTGTTGGTATCCTTCATTCCTGTTCATGTACCGTTGGATTTTATGTGCTTTGGCTTTAAGCCTCTGTTTTATATCTTCTATTGTGTTGTTTAGTCCCTTCTCCTGTACTTTGTATTTTTCGTTCAGTTCCTCTCTTGTTTTCTTGCTTCTTAGCCTCTTTTCTGCCATCTCTTTCAGTTTACTCAAGTCAGATCTCATCGCCATGATTTGTTTTTCCAAGCGCCTTTTCCAAGGCAGTTGCTGATTTAGTTTCTGTTGGGTTGGTTGTGATGATAGTGTTGGCGTTTGTATCCCCCTGAGTTCTACTACTAGCCTTGCTCCTGCATATGCCAGGTTATTTGTTTCTATGATACTAGTGGTTTGTATTAGTCTCATTATTTCATTAACTTCACTTGTTTTCTCCCTTAGTTTCTTTGTGTTGTAGCTTTCATGGAGGAAATCTTTGTTCTTTCTGTATCTGGCTTCATCCACTGTCTGATCTTTTCCACCCATTCCGAACTCTCTGTTACATCTTCGGTATTCCCTCGCGAGCCGTTGTTTGGTAGCTGCTGTTACTGCTACTGTTGCTGCTGTTGCTGCTAGCAGCTGCTGATGCTGCTGCTGCTGCTGCTGCTGCTCATCATCATCATCATCATTATTATTATTGTTCTAAAGATGAACCCTATTCATATGGAACAAGCCCACATGGGCCATTGACTTGAAATTCAAGCTTCCAAAGAATGTGTGTTCATTCGAAAGAAGTAACAGAAGGTAATAGGAAATACAGAAAGAGGAGATCAGTTGTTGGAAATCCACTCATCAGAATTTGCTAAAGTGCGTTTCATCTCTCCAAACTAAAGATTTATTTCTATACCGGTAGGCGTAATGCGGCACTGTCATTTGGTGTCCTCTATTAGAATTTCCTTCTCTGCTCGTCTATTTCGAGTTATCTATATCTTCCACTTCGCTGAAACTGGCTACCTAATAATTTGTGTTATTTCTCGGCTTATCTCTGGGGGTTTCCGCTTTCCGGGGTATTTATTTTACAAATACCATTGTCACAACATCAGGAATCAAGAGCCATCTAGCGGGAATGTCTCCCTCCGCATATCTATTGAGACTTATCTATGAATACCTCCACTAGTTTCTGAAACTGGCTTACTAATAATTTGCGTCACATATGCTTCTCCTCTCGGTCTATTTGTGGTGGTTTCCTTTTTGAGATCAGAAATATTACAATATGAAATGTAGTTCATTTCTTAAAGGAATGTCAACTACATAATAATAAAAAAAATACGCATACCACTTGACAGAGAGAGAGAGAGAGAGAGAGAGAGAGAGAGAGAGAGAGAGAGAGAGAAAGTGGGGGATTACAATAACGTTATAATTGGATGACTGCAAGGTGAATTCAAATTTCCTACAGTCATAAATGGCCGGTCATCTTTACAGAATTATCTCTGTGATCTTTAGCCCATTCCATAAAAACTATTAAAGGTCAAGCTAAAGAAAAAAGATTTTGTATCATTTATTTCGTTTTCATGTTTTTCAATAAAATGTACATCTACCAATGTTATATCCAAAACCAACAATCCCTTAAGTATTTAACAATATCATTGCGTCCAAATAAAATGCGCCCCCAATAGAAAGTAACGTAAATTAGGCAAAAAAGTACCTCCTTGTCTCGTTATCCGCAATACAGGGAACTATCTCATTTAAGGAAAATAACTGGCTTCACGGTATAATTCTTTTCTTTGAACTGAATAAACGGAAAAACATAGATATGGAGAAACTTTTATAAGCCAGTCTTGCACTTCCTGATTATATCTATATATTTCCTCTTTACTGACGGCGTCGTTTAGTTTTTATTTCCTGTTCAGGTGGAAAATGCACAACGAATAAATCTGAAAGACAGACGTTAATTTATGGATGCCAAATTCTTTCACCGAACACACTTCTCAAAGCAAAGACCGAAGAAGAAGGCAACTCGCTACGCTTTTGTACGACAAGGATGTTTGGTGCTGTCAGGATACTGGACACGTTTCCTGCTTTATTTTCTAGTCTTTCACTTTCTCTAATCTGGAAAACAATGGTGTTCCCTGGTTATATAACTTCGAAACTGCGATCCCCATCCCGCCTCCCACCCCAAACACACACGCACAAAAAAGTGTATCATCTGATGTGCACAGAAATGTCAAGTTATATTGGTTTTAATGATCTAAAATTCAATTGAATATGTCTGCAGTTGGAGCATCTGTTGCAAATATGCGTCAGTTATCTAATTAAACACAAGCTATGACATCGAACTATAGTCGAATATGTCTGAATTACGTATTTCTGAAAAATACAGTTTAGAGGATGGGTTTATAGCTCAAATCCTGGTAAAAATTATTTCAATAAAACCAAGTTTATTATTAATTATTTCAATAAAACCAAGTTTATTACTTGTCTAGTTTTCAAAAACGCCCCGAGGGCAATGAATAAATGTATTTCCCGTAGTTAATTCTAAATATAAAAAAAAAGCCCGAAAGCCAAGTATTACTGAGACAATAATACTATTATTCAACTAGTGTTCTGAAGTTCTCGGGAGATAAACCAGACTTGCAGGTCCTGAAGTCTGTGCTGATTCTGGATTACAGCAAATTCACGAAAACAGAATCTGATTTTCCAAGTAACCATCTGATCTTGGAAATCTACCAAAACATATGCACCGTGCAGCTGCTTCTTCATAGCTCGTACAGTAATGTGCACGTGGTCCCACTTCAGTCAGTAAGAGCACTGAACGGAAATCACTTTAGGGGTTGAAAGTGAAACCGCTTTCAGGCAGACGCAGGTGAACCTATGTTAATGAGATCTTTGCTTTAGTAAGTCTGAATACCCCATTTAAAAGGTTTACCTGAATGGCTCCCATCTCCGCCCCCAGTCTTCAATATGGACTACATGCAGTTATCGCAATTGCTTTGGGAAGGAATCTCGGATCTTTAAGAAATTTTGGGCGTATTTCGGATCAATTTGTACTCTTCGACTCATTTCGGAATGTTTCTGTAGTTTTGATATTCAATACATTGTTTGGGAAGTTGTACTTTCATAATCTCCTGCTACTAAATCGAAAAAACAATTATATCAAGCTTGATTATAGATAAAAATATGAAATGATAATGGTAATCATCTTTTATAATCTAGATTTGTCAGGATAAATTAACTGAGATAAACAAGAAAGGAATTACAAGAGAAGCATTTAAAAGCTTAGACAAATTCAAGACGCTTTCCTTCCCACTATTTATGCTACAAGAACGCCACTGGTTTATTGGAAAGTGCACCATTTCCAGGTTATAACTCATCCCGTATAAAATATTAGTATCTGAATCTTGCCTGATGAGAGATGCGAAAATCAGATTCTGATGAAGGGTTTGAAAGCTGTTTTGCGAATTTTTTGAAGGATTCTAAGCATTTTCTATGATCTGTAAAATGACAGTGTTTTTGAAATAAGAAAATTAATATTTCCATCCATATATAAATATATATTTAATATATATATATATATATATATATATATATATATATATATATATATATATATATATATATATATATATATATATATATATAATATATATATATATATATATATATATATATATATATATATATATATATATATATATATATATATATATATATATATATATATATATATATATATATATATATATTTATATACATTTAAATGGAAATATGGAAACAGATTAATTTTCTTATTTCAAAACACTGTCATATTACAGATCTCGAAATGCTTAGAATCCTTCAAAAAATTCGCAAAACCACATTCAAACCCTTCATCAGAATCTGATTTTCCCATCTCTCATCAGGCAAAATTCAGATACTAATATTTTAGACGGGATGAGTCATAACTTGGAAATGGTGCAGTTTCCAATAAACCAGTGTCGTTCTTGTAGCATTAAAAGTGGGAAGGAAAGCGTCTTGAATTTGTCTAAGCTTTAAATGCTTCTCTTGTAATTCCTTTTTTGTTTATCTCAATTAATTTATCCTGACGAATATAGATGATAAAAGGTGAGTACCATTATCATTTCATATTTTTATCTAAAATCAAGCTTGATATAATTGTTTCTTCGATTTAGTGGCAGGAGATTATGAAAGTACAACCCAAACAAAACTACAGAAACATCATAATATATATATATAAACAATATATATATTGATATATCATAATATATATATAACATCATATATATATATATATATATATATATATATATATATAGATATATATATATATATATATATATATATATATATATATATATATATATATATATATATCAAAAGTATTGAGATGAATATAACGACGCTTTCTATTTTGCCATTCAAACTAAACATTACTCCACACTCGTGGGGTTATGAATGAGTACAGCGTGAGGAACGTTTAACAGTAAGTCAAAATGAGTTAATAGTTCGGGATGAGTGCACAGGCTTAAGATTTATTGTGTTCATACAAAACACTGAGTACTACAAGCGCTCCAGTATTAATAGTAAAAAAAAACTTTTATAACGCATGAATACTGCGCGTATAATGAATAAACGCGAGTAAGAGGAATAACATGAACATTCTGACCTAGAATTCTATACATTTGTTCCTGAATCATTGGTAATTTTCAATTCCAGTTTCAGTAACCACAACCGCTTTTGTAACACAGGAATAATGAATATAAGACCGAAAGTTTAAACAGAATACACTGACTTGAATATTTTGCTATTTATCCTAGTAATCTAGTAATAGTACCGGCATGAATCTGTGAGTAACGAGTCAAGATGAATGGAAAATGTAAAAGCAGAGTAAAGTGTTGAATGATTTGGTTATTCATTGTAAACATTGGGGAGTGTTTCCGTTTCTGTAATACCAAAAACATTCAGTGAGCAAAAAGGCTGAACATGGAACAGTTGATTGATTGATAGTTATCCGGCGCAAAATGCACAATTAATATCTAAATAATAGAAAAGTAGCAAATGAATCAAATGTTTAGTCTTATAACACTCACCCTCTCCTGATGGAGGTCGAATCCGTCTGTGTGTTACCAGTAACCAGCTGGGAAGAGCCTGTAGAGCAAAGAGTCAAGTTGAGTTTCAAGTGCGACGTGGGGGCACTGACTTGGGCTGTACTGCAATTATATATAATTAATTTCTTCTCTACAATTTTGGCATGATCTTGCTCTATTAATGTCATCACAAATACTTGTGTAAATTTCAGAAAGGAAAAGCTGCATATTCACAGTGCTGTGAAGGAGACCAACATTTTAATATTGTATTCATACCATTTCCACCTATTATCATTAATTCCTTACATGAGTTATCATTAATCTTTTGAGATAGGCAAATATAAAATTAATTTTGAAGCAATGTTAAAGCAATCAGAATTTTTTTCGTGGGTAATATGCCCAGTGAAGTCCCGCCTACCCAGTGATAAGGCTCAAAGATGTTCTAGTAGCTACTGCCCTTTGATAATGACTTAAGAAAGATTTCATTTTTATTCCGGGATTTTTACTCTGCTAACATCAAAAAGAACTTTTACTAGATTGGTCATGAAAAATAAAATCTTCAGACAGCGTTTGGAAAGGCAGTTGTCCCTGCAAACACCAATATCTCAACCAAGAAAATAAATATTTATCAGAAAGTGAAGAAAAAAAGACTTACTGTATCAAATGAAAGGTGAGAATAAAATCCAGGCCAAAGATTTAAACGTATAAAATACAAAGAAAAACCAAATTAATGAATTTAAAAATCAAACAATGCAGAATGGAGCGAAATGGAAATTAACCACAGTTGATGGAGTGAAATTAGGCCCCATGAGACCAAACAGTGAAAGGAAAAACAAGATTTTTAGAAGTGTAGGTGCACGAAAAAAAGAAAGTAATTAAAGATGGGATATAATTAAAATTTGGTGATTGGAGAAAAGTAAACGGATGTAAAAACAAAAGATACAAATGACAACTGTTTGGAAATTGCAGTTTGTTGATGGACTGAGCATCTTAAATATTTGAAAGATCTTACACCGTGTACAAGGCCAAGTAAGAAAAGCTGAGAAAGACTGAGCTGAGAAAAAAAAAAGGATTTTAATTATATAAAGGTTAATCTTCTTAAAGGAAAATCCTTCATTTTTTATGAAAGCGCCTTTGAAAAGTGACAGCTGTGTCTCATAAAAGGAAGCGTCCTTCAAAACATCCTGCATGATCCTTGAGGGTCCTCCTTCGTGGAGGAAGATCGTGTTCCTTCTTTGTTATGGGTCTTTTCATTTCAGGGAGGTTTTGGTTAATGCATTTTTCCTTTACTCAGATTTCTACGTAATTATGTAAGTAGTCCACTTATATGGTTCGTTATTCATTTATATTTCAGTATATTCCCAAATGGTTTTTTAGTCACATTGGACCATGTTTTTTTCTTCTCTCTTTCATCTATTTCCGTTTTGTCAGATATCCCAGTCGGTGTTCAGTTAACTGGGAAGTGATAAATTCATTGAAAACCGTTCTTAATCTAATAACACTGGTTTCCTTGTCATCAATAATAATTCGTCTAAAAGTATTTCCTCTGTTTCGGCCATAAGTAACATCAAGACAAAACAAAATTTCCAAAGAGACACTTATGTGAGGGCAGGGGTCTCATCCCAACTTTTCGACACCCCCAACCCCCCACCTCCCACCCCATTCGAACCGTAAAAAAGGAAGGAAAATATTAGTTTTAGTTCAGCCAAAACACGTATACATGATTGCTGTATTTCTTTTTTATTTTTTATATTCTTCATGTTGATTTCGATACCACGCTTGCTAGGATAGGAGCTTTCCATATATGCTGAAATATTACAATGATTTCAATTCAAAATAACAAAAGTTATTTCGCACAACTTCTGCAATATCTTTGCGAAAATTAAAATGTTGTCAAATGTTAATTACATTCAGGACAAAAGATTTTTCTAATCTGTTTTATACAAGACTGTTCATAACTTCTAATAAGCTCCAGTGTCTCGTATCACCCAGAGGCATCTTCGAAGATCTTCCAGGAATCCCACAGTTGAAGGCATTTTATTACAACTTTCTATGTATTAACTTTCTGTCCTCGATGGTATATACTATAAAGTAAAAGATTTTTTCATCAATAAGCCATTAAATTTATTCTAAGACCACTCTTTAAAATAGAGAAAATCAGGACGAAGTCATGTACACTCTTTACCTGCCGAATCAGCTACCTCTTCTCTTTACAAAGACCG
Source organism: Macrobrachium rosenbergii (assembly GCF_040412425.1). Classification (NCBI taxonomy): domain Eukaryota; kingdom Metazoa; phylum Arthropoda; class Malacostraca; order Decapoda; family Palaemonidae; genus Macrobrachium; species Macrobrachium rosenbergii. Next base: position 10,926,878 of record NC_089744.1, read on the forward strand.
TAAAACAAACTGTTAGTTTATTATTATTATTATTATTATTATTATTATTATTATTATTATTATTATTATTATTATTATTATTATTAGAAGGAAGAAGACCTTCTTTGAGGCAAGTTTTGTTGAATAATATGGCTGCCTCATGCGGACTTATTTTATACTGAGTTTTCTCAATTTTGGTCAATAGTTGGCCAGTGTTCATAATTTGTGGATATAGACAGCGCATTTCTTACAGCAGGTCTTTATTTTCTGCTGCAGTAGGTTAGTGAAACCTGAGGTTGCAAGTCCGCAGATTGTCACTGTGCGAATTCTATTTCTGGTATTTTTAGTACTTTTTCCGTCGACATGTTTCCACCATCTCGATGGTCATCTGGACGTTGTTGAGATGAATCTGGAGACACAGGGCGCCCGTGGCGGTACTTATACTTGTCTCGGAAAGTGTCGATCTCTCGTTGGCAGCCTGAGGCTATTCTCCTCGGAAAGACCTCCTTTCGCTCAACTAAGGTTGCGGGTCTTCTCATATGTGAGCATTAGAGTACATCTGGGGACCTGTGTTGGAATTGCTGCCTGCAGATGGATGTTTCTGATTGGTTCGCTTACCAGTGGGGCCACTTGGCGCTGCCCTTCGAGCTCCCATCGGGAGGAGGAAGGTTTCTTGTGTGGTGTTGAGGTTAGGTTTCTCTCTCCTGATGTGTAGGACTGCCAGGAGGCATAGGCGGAGATGGTCCGTCGTTTGGTCTATTATCTCGATGTTGGAGATAATGTCATTCCTTTTTATTCTCAGGTTATAGTCCGTTCTGGTGTGATTAAAGATGGCACCCTCCTGGGCATGGCAGGAAATCCTCTTGGAGAAGTGCATGGTGGTCATACCAGTGGAGGAGCCGAGGCATTCTCGGACGAGGCATCGGTATCGAGACCACGTTTGTTTTCTTCAAGGGATCCCACTTGGGGGCAGCTGGGTTACTTCTCATCACCAGGCTGCTGGATTTTTTTATTCCTGAAGAATATGATAAGATGAATTTTCTTCTAGGGATTGGATGGGTTGACGCTGCCTTCAATGATGGTCCTGAAGGTTCGTTCGTCTTCCTTATACCTTTTATGGGCATTTCCATTGTAGAAAAGTTTTATGTCATCTGGGGTGTTGTGGCGAGGTTCTTGGCGATACCATCTATCCACGACTCCCCTAATGCACTTGTCTACATCCAGATTCATGTATCCATTGTCGATAAGGATGTGGGCAACACGTTCCAGCTTTCCATGGGTGTCCGCCCAAGAGGAGCAGTGCAAGAGAACTCTTATAACTAAGGCGCTGATGGTGGATTGCTTGTATCTCTCGGGGCACTCACTCTCTGTTCAGACATATGCCCAGGTTTGTAGGTTTTGTGTATACCTTCATGATGAAGTGTTACTCCCATTGTTCGACGAGAACATCAAGGAAGGGGAGGCGACGACAGCGGCTGTATTCAATTGTGAAGTTGTGACAGGTGTGGGTGTAGAAGGCACGCTCGGGCTCTCTATTTCCTCGGTCATTTCAGCACTGATGTTGTCATCAATGTACTGTACATACATTTGTGGTTTTCTAATGTTTCTGAAGACCCTCTGTTCAATGGTGCCCATGTAAAAATTGTCGTAGAGGACTCCAAGGGGAGAACCCATCGCCACGAATCAGGATGTAGATAAGTGCATTAGGGGAGTTGTGGATAGATGGTATTAGCAAGAACCTCACCGTGATACCCCGATGACATCAAACTTTTCTACAAAGGAAAATTCCAAAAAAGGTATAAGGAAGATGAATGATGCCTCAGGACCAAGAAGAAAATTCACCTTATGATATTCTACAGAAATAAAAAAAACCAGCAGATTAGTGATGAGAAATAATAACCCAGTTGCCCGTAAGCAGGATCTCTTGAAGAAAGCCAACATGGTCTACCGATACAGATACCCCCACCTGAGAATGCCTTTGCTCCTGCATCAGTATAACCACCATGCACTTCTCCAAGAGGATTTCCTGCCCCACCCAGGAGGGTGCTATCTTTAATCATGCCAGAACTGCCCATAACCTGAGAACAGAAAGGAATGACATTATCCCCAACATCGAGATAATAGACCAAACAATGGACCATCGCAGTCTATGCCTCTTGGAAGCCCTACACATCAGGAGAGAGAAGCCTAACCTCAACACCACACAAGAAACTTTCCTCCACCCGATGGCGGCTCAAAGGGCAGTGCCAATCGGCCCCCCTGATGATCAAACCAGTCAGGAACATCCATCTGCGGGCAGTGATTCCAACACAGGTCCCCAGATGTGCCCTAACACTCACATACGAGAAGACCTGCAAACATCGTTGAATGAAAGGCAGCTCTGCCTGAGGAGAATCGCTTCATGATGCCAATAAGAAATCGACCCTTTCTGAAACCACTGTAAGTACAGCCAAGGGCTTCCTGTGACTAGTGCCAGCATCATTTTCATCTCCAATGCCAGTGTCAGTGCCATCCACAGTGTCAGTGCTCAGAGCACACCCAGTGCCAATGAAATAAGAGAAAGTGTAAATGCAAGGGAAGTAAATGAGTGCAATGACATACATACCATAAAAATTCTAAAGTGGAATATTCTCAGTGCAAACAGTAAATATGCATTCCCACAAGCACAAACACAAACACAAAACCATGACATTATACTGTTACAGGAAACACTAGTAAGGGAAAGTGCCAAATTCTCATTTAGTGGATACAGGGTCTACAGAACAACACACACTGACAAAAAGAGGCTTAATGACACTTGTTAAAAACACAATTCCATCCAAGAAAATAAACAACATAGTGTGGGGAAAAACAGAAACACTCAAGTGTAAAAATCACACTTGCAAACACGACACTCATGATACACAACATGTACAGGTCTCCAAACAGCTCTTTTGAGGGGGAAGCACTTTTTAGAAGAGCAACATGAGAAAACACTTTAATTGCTGAGGACTTTAATGCACATCATCCTTTGTTGAACTCATAACAAACCAATCCAACAGGTCAACACCTACACCAATTAACATGAGAATTCCTAGAAATGTTCCTGCTAAATAGTGAAGTACTAACTCATCTAAGAGGAGGAAGGCTGGACCTATCCTTCCT
>NC_089744.1:10935000-10962500 GCF_040412425.1 Macrobrachium rosenbergii
CAGTTTTCTAGGTTTACTCTCATTTTTCACCCGACACTTCACCTTTTCTTCTTGGTGCTGCAAGAGGTATGATTAACCTACAGCAATAAATGCCCTATAACACCAATTTTTGACCGAACTTACGTGAATTTTTATCATAACTCATGATAATTAATATAATTGTTTATTACCTCGATAAAGTCTAAACTGAAAACCTAAATTGATACTTTCTTTCCATAGTAAGCAAAGCCGACTAAGCGCATGCATAGTAGTGGCTAAGCGCGACGATTTCAGCCAGCAGAAACCACCACCAAACTCTCTCTCTCTCTCTCTCTCTCTCTCTCTCTCTCTCTCTCTCTCTCTCTCTCTCTCTCTCTCTCTCTCTCTTTCAAACACTTTGGAGCGAAATCTATCTCTATCAATGAGGTTTATTACTAAATTATTACATATAAAGAAAAACAATTTACGATGCAAAATTGCGGAAGGCAGCGTCTGCATAAACAAAAAACATACGCGACATCTAGCAACCGCTTCATCACGTGAAAAGCAATAATCACGACATTTGACCCACCCATTCATATGATTGAAGGCGTTGATATAATAAATAAACACATTCCCTTTTTGTGTACAGTGTTAAGATGGTCCTACACGCAATCCTACGTCATTTATTACGTGATCACCATCATCGTGTAGGAAGAACAACACGTTGTTGGCTGTGCTGGAATAATGGAAATCTCATCCTGGACACTCAGTGGTTGATGGTTGGAATTATTCATCATGTGAATTGGCAAAACACTTTAATGCATATGGAAGATAAGTTCCTTTTCACGATGAGTGGTACTGATTACCCGGAAGATAATGACTGATAATTCTAGATTACAATTTTACAGGAATGTAGATCATTACATTTGGAAATCTTTTCGGAAAGGCACTTGGAGGTAAGTGTATCAGATGTAAATAGGGATTAAGAAATGGAAACTATTGTGCTCCGAGTAACTCGAAGCGCTCACAGCTTACACAACAAGTCAATTCATACCTTTTACTGATGTGATCATACACAGTAAGGAACAGTATTCCCATCATTTGGGAAAATAAAATTATTGTTTATTGTTATATATTAGAATGATATAAATTCATTTCTGTCTTTTATCTATGTGTATTTATTCAAAACATACATAACCAATTGCCTAACATTCCTCGGAGGAGGGAAAGATTTTATTTGATTCATGATTACGTTATTATACAAATAGACCAAGTTTATAGATGCCGTGTGTGTAACTTTATACACAATTCTAACGTTAAGGAATTTGATATCTTAAGGACAATTTATTATGTTATATTAAATATGTCCCTAAAACCGATATAAAAAATTCGTATCACGAGTTGAAGTTAGTCGTATAGGAAAGTGTATAGCCATTTTTTTAAATATGGTGAGGGGGTGAAAGGGTAACTGTTGCAGCAATTCACTTGATAATATTATTATTATTATTATTATTATTATTATTATTATTATTATTATTATTATTATTATTATTATTATTATTATTATTATAACAGTTTAATCAGACCACTGAGCTGACTATCAGCTCTCACAGGGCTGGCCCAGAGGATTTGCATGAAATGCCAGGTCTAGGCCAGAGGCCTAGCAAATGAACTGGGACCAAATAGGTCATTCGGTACTGTGATGAATGAATGAAAATGAAATTAAAAACTGCACAAAGGCATACGCTCTCATACTGGAACACATTCACACAATAAACACATTCATACTCATGTTTTCATAATATACTCACTAAAAAAGTATATTAAAATTCAGAATACGTTAAGCTACATTTTAAAATTTTGTTGTTCTAAAATTCATCAGATGCCCTAAGGGTTTTCGTATTTTTATTATTTACTTTTTATATTTTATTAATTAAATCACAGTTCCCCATGCATATCAGAACAGGAAGAACTGAAAAGGTAGAAGATTCTGACAAAATTTCCTTCATTCATCTGTTTCCAAAATTTTATAATCGCTGCAGGTTATATTTTGGACATTCACACAATACATGTTTGACTGTTATTAACACTGCACTCTGGCCATTCGGGAGGGGGAGGAGGGCCATGTGGACTGTTCATTAAGTGTCCATGTGTCAAACAAGTATGGCCTATTTGAAGACGCGTCAGAATTACTTGTTTGTGTCTCTCTCTCTGATTTTATCCGTTTTAATTTATTATTTTCAGGTTCTTCATTCCATATATTTTGCCATTTACTTACATTGATTGTTTTTATATATCTTATATAGTCACCAATAGGGAAGTTTGCATTAGCTCTTGTCATGTGCACCGCTTCTTTAGCTGCTTTATCAGCCTCTTCATCTCCTTACATCTTGATTTCATGTATGTTATGTGGGCTTTCCAATTCAAATGAGTATCAAATACTAATCCCGAAAATTTGTTGTTTGGCCAATTGGTATGGACTGAATACCGATTTTTAAATCTATTTCTTCATCTTTTTTCCATTTTTTTTTATAAAACGTTTCTGCTTGAGTCTTTTGTATGGATAATTTAAAGCCTACAGATGAGGCCCATTTTATTAATGATTCGCTCTGCATGTTTTATGCGAGATGCTAAATAATATATAGCAAAATCATCCATATACAAGTTACTTTTAATTCCAATAAGTAAATTATTACTGATGTCATTTATTGCTAAGGTAAACAGAGTGCCACTAAGGACGCTCCCTTGCGGAACACCATTTTCAAGTGGAGATGAACTTGACAATACATCATCAATTCTCACTTGAAAAGTGCGATTTGTCAAAAAGTTTTGGATAAACCTGGGCAAATGTTCACGGATGCTGTTTTATGTAATGTTTTTAATATTGCATATCTCCATGTAGTATCATATGCCTTTTTAGTGTAAAAAAAGATGGCTATAGTAATTTGCTTTCGTTCAAATTATCTTCGTATGCGGTCTTCTAAGTTGGACAGAGAATCCAGTGTAGATTCTCGAATGTGCCATGCTAGTCGAGCATTTACCATTTTTTCTAGTAATCTGCGTACCTAACTTGTTAAAGAAACTGGTCTGTAATTATTTACATTACTTAGATTCTTTCCAGGTTTGGGGAAAGGAATAATTATAGCTTAACGCCATTTATCAGGAAATAAATTTCGAAGTCATAAATGATAATAAAACTGTAAAACGTATGACTTAGCCAAAGGTGCTAAGTGGCAGATCATCTCAAAACTTAATACAGTCACCCCCCAGGAGCAGATTTATTGCTGTTCAAGAGAGCATATTCCAACTCTTCCATATTAAATTTTATATTATAATATATATCTTCTATTGTTTCAAAACTTGTTAATAATTATATATTATTTTTCTTTGTGCAGAAATGTTCAAATTTTTACCACTGCTTACATTTGCAAGGTTTTCTCTGATTACATTACTTATTTCTTTTAGATCAAGTATTTTTTTTTATCTTTTAATATGGCGTGTCTAGGTGGTTTAACATGGGTACCATTTATTTTCCTGAAATTTTCCCATATTTTTTGTATGGGAGTATATTAGAGAGATCTGATACATATTTCCTCCATGAAATTATTCTTCCTTGAATTACCTCCTTTTGAAATTTTGCATATATTTTGTTGTATATAATTTTAATGTACCAATTTCTAGTAATAATATAGCCACCTTTTGTAAAGTTCCTTCTATTATCGGTAATGTTTTATTTATTTTACTGAACTTTCTATTCAAATTATCTAATCATTTCCCTATTAAGGGTTTTATTTTTATTAATGCTGTTAGTTTTTCAGAACACCATGGAACTTTGTTTTGTTGGATGAGGTTTTGATTTTGGTATTGCTTTATCAGCAGCATGATGTTAACAAGAAATTTATGTTTCATTATGATCTTTTATACTCAAATGGTGGGATATTATATGGTGGGACATGCTTAGTGGTATAATTTTGTAATAATGAAATTAATATTGTGAAGTGATCACTGGTGTGCAAGTCATCAACTGTATTCCAATCTAATCTGTCAACCATATTGTTGTATATAGAGTTAAGTCTGCTGAGGAAAATGTTTCATGAGTTTTTGAAAAATATGTGCTGATTTAATCATCATTTATACAGAACATGTCTTTGAATCTATGAATTCTCCTATTTCTACTTCCTGTTCTATTTGAGTTTGTACAATTGTAGTTCCATGTCGGGTTGTGAACATTAAAATCACCTATTATTAATGTAGGTTCCTTGGTATGGTTAAGAATGTCTTTAAGTTTATCAGCGTCGTAATCTTTATTAAGTTGATCGTATAAATTATAAATTATATAACTATCGTTTTTTACTCGGATTTTAAAACCTGATATTTGTAAGTCAGTAATGTTTACAGGTACTTTGTCATAACATACTTTGTCATGTGCATATATGGCTGTGCCTAAATTTCCTTCTTCCTCTCGTGATGTAGATACTCAGGTGTATTTACCCATTGTTGACTGTTTTGTTGACATGCTATAAACATAATATCATTGGTTCTTATTTTTTTAGTAATCGTTGTACTTCTCCTAGGAGTAATTTGGTCTGTAGACCATTTACGTTTCATTTATATATAGCTATAGAAAATTTTATGTTAAAGCGGCCGAGTTTTACTTTACATTTTTGTATTATCAATTTGCATTTTTTCTAATAATTTTCTCACTACATTTACTTGTTTTTCTTCATAATATATAAGTGTGCAATGCACAAGCAACTTTTTCATGGGTACTCAAATCAGTGGTTTCTTTTTTTCTATATTTCACAAAATTTCTTATAATGTTTGTTAAACCGTCTTTTGTTAAGTTTTTGTTATTATTGCACAATTCAATAAAACAATCGTTGCATCCATATTTGCTATCATGTATATTTCTTGTTTCATTTGTTCTTGTACCAATTATTGGAGATGGAGTAACCTCTTCTCTCTTGACATAATCATTGCTATCTATGGTATGGATCTCTTCTACTTCTTTGGTGTTTTGGATATCTGTATCAATAGGTTTTACTATTATTTTAGGAGATAAAGGTATATTCTTAGCTTGATTTTGTGTTTGTTCTTCCTTCATATCCTTTGTCTTTGGCTTAACCAATGTTTCTCTAATAATAGTTGGTTTCTTCGTTCTGGGTGGCGTTCTCTCCAAAGGTCTCTTTTTATCTTTATATTCTAGTCCACCACTACTTTCCTCTGTTGCTGCTGTGGTAGTATCTTCTTGAGCTATTTGCATTAATATTTCAAATGAATTTGAGAAAATAGTATCCATATCATTTGCACCTGTTTTTTGATTCTCCACAATTTTAGTCTTTGGAAAGTATTTATTTCTTTATGAGATTTATTTTTCTGTGCTCCGTTACTACTATCTGTATGAGTTTTTCCTTCATTATTGGTTCTTGTCATTGAAGAATATGTATGTTTCTTAGACGGGTCTTGAATTCCTCTCACTTTTATTTCAAATTTAGCTTCTCTTATAGACATACCAGTTTTTATTGTAATATTTTTAACTGTATATTGTATACACAGTACATATATTCTTTGGACCTTGCATAATGGTCTTGCCCACAGTTTATACACTTGGTTTACTGTGCTTCCATTGTGTGGCATGTTCTTCAGATCCACAATACGAGCACACAGGTTCATTTCTACAAAATTTCTTTGCATGCCCATATTTACTACAATTTTGACACTGTAGTGCTATTCATAGTGTCATGTTTTTTTTTTTTTTTTTATTTTAACGTTTACATTATCTATTGTTGTTATAGACATATATTCCTCAGACTGACTATTTGTTGTGGCTTCTATAAGCCACGTCTTTTCTCTTATCAGTCTAAACATATCTGCCGTTGAATGTCTGTTCGATAGGTAGTTTTCTAACTTTATGACTGAAATTTTACATTCTGTTTCTAAGGTTAGAAACCTTGGCCAACTTCCACTGCCAAAGAGGGAGTCGAAGTGAGTCAGCGTTGAATCAAGACATTTAATTTTTTTAGGTGGGTTATAAGGTTTTCTCTGTACTGGAGCATAGGGTTCCAGTGTAATTAAACTGGAATGTTTCTTGGATTTTTCTAAGTTAAGGTTTTCAGAGGAGGAGGTTCCAGCAGTCGTTAACTGTGCCGAGACAGTACCATCAAAGGACTAAGGGGTATTTGAATCTTTATTTCTACTTGTCATAAAGATCTGAGGTAAAATAAAAGAAAAATTAAACCTGAAAACTTTAAAAAGGTATCAACCACCTTTCATGAAGTTTATTCTTACACAAATGACACAAGTGAGAGCCAACTCCCAAATGTCCGCGTCCTTATCCTACCGCACAGGGGATGGCACAATATGATTAGAGTGGCCCAAGTATAAGCCAAACCTGCTTGCTAGGGCCGAAGGTATTACAAGAATACTACCATCCCCACCCTAATCATATTATGGGCAAACCAGCTAGAATGCCTGAGAGTCCTATCCCCAGAACCAGACCCCCCTGGAATCAGTGGTCCAGCCCTAAAGAATAGTTCCGCCTTTGAGATATCAATCGGATCTCTCTCAGGTCCGAACATTGTCAGGTAGTTAATGATCCTACCATGGTTCCCACTATTTAGCTTCAGATATAAACCCAATCCCAGCTAAGATATCTTTTCCTATTTATCATCTCCAATAAATTTTTTAAAAAGTGGAAAATTCCACTAAATTAGTACAAAGAAATATATAATACATGAGACTCTTGGACTCAAACACGGGAACAAATTCCTGTTGTTCAAGAGCCCCCTCACCACGTCAAGGTGGTCCCACATCAAGGGGGACTTGATAATAGGAAAGAAGTAAGAAGGTGCAACAGAGTGCAGACTAAATATTTATTATTAAAAAAAGATGTCTGTTCTCATATAATGTAAATGGATGAGTTTAAATTAGAACTAGGGCATTGGTTGAGCTTTTTATGAATTGGACAGTAAAGTTTACTTTCATTATAGTAACACATATCATAAAAATACATCATTGGCCTAGACCTATACTAAATTGTCTGTTTCACATGGAAATATTGCTTTAAATTTTTATTGTATGATTTGGACTAACGATGGCCTACAAATAGCGTTGAAGGGTATAAGAGTGAAATGAATAATGTCTACTATACACACCTAATTCATATTCTGATCAGAGAGTCTGAGGTACTTCCCAGATGAAATACATCAGAAACTGTCACAAAATTGATGCTAACCTGTCCATACGTACACTTACCTGTCAGTTGGTTGGAAATAACTTAGGTAATACCACCATTTCATCCGTTCTGCTGAGCGGACTGCCTCCGCCCACAAGTTGTTGTCTACACATAGGTTTTAACTGCAGTCTTGATGAACTTACAGAAAATATCAAAGGTAAACTTGTGATTACACGGCCTAAGGTTGTTGAATTCTATGATAGTGAATGGGTGTGTTGGGAGAGCGTGAGAAAGAGAGAGAGAGAGAGATAGTTTATTGAATGTCATTCAGAGATTTTCAGGGCAGCGTCATAGTTGGTCAGCTAGCATATACTATATATATATATATATATATATATATATATATATATATATATATATATATATATATATATATATATATATATATATATGCAATATATATATATATATATATATATATATATATATATATATATATATATATATATATATATATATATATATATATATATATATATATATATATATATATATATATATATATATATATATATATATATATATATATATATACATATATATATAATATATATATATATATATATATCTTATATATATATAATATATATATAATACATTCTTATATTTCTAATAAATTATTCAATCTGCATATATGCAATTTGTGTATACCACTAATGCTTATGATAATAACAAGTACAATTTATGATTCTTATGATTTTCATTATTAGTATTGGTAACCATGCATCCACCAAGCCGTCAAACCGAGGAATGCAAAAATAACGGAGCACAACAAAGATCTCTTGCGAACGATGTTCCTATTCAACTTTGTGAGCAAAAGTCAATGTTATCCCTCTCGGAAACTGCTGTCTGGAGGGAAGGACCGGAATTAAAGTTACAGGTTTTATCTGTCAAGAGATCAAGAAATTTCGTGCAATTTTTATACAAAGTTTCAACCTTACGGCCTTCATATTGAACATAAATGTTACGTTTGATTCCATTTTGAGCCAGATTTCGGGGAATAAAGGGAATGAGGCTATTACGATCTCGCGGCGACGCGATTTTACGAAAAGCGTGAACAAATTTTACTATGAAGGGATCAACCCCTTTCCCTTGTTCAAGCCTCGAGTATTCTCTCTGTTTTCTGAATCTCTGTTCGAAGCAATGAATACTCTTACTACGACCCGAATATAGAATAATCTCCATACATTCTGAACCTCGGTCCAAAGCTTCACTGAAAACGGGACAAAGGACCCATTTATTTTATTGGTATTGAAATGAACCTTCTTGGCAGAGAAACTTTTAGGACGATGAAAATGGCTTTTTCAAAAAGAAAGCGTCTAAAACCCCTTAATGCAGTTGTTACGAAAACCTTGTTGCATTCTGTTTCAGCAGTGTTCCATGGGATGTTTACTATTGTCAATGAAAAGAAATCCAGTTCAATGATTTATATTGGGAGCGTAAAAAACTAATTGAACATATTGAAAGTTGTTAAATATATGTACAATTTTGCCTTGTATTGTGTATATTGTATATTATCTATTCTAGTTTTCGTATATCTAATCTTTCTATAGATTATGTTAAACTATACTTTGCTTTGGTAAGCTTATGGCAACTTGTTTTTGGATCATTACATGTACTGTACGTCTGTTAGTGTGTATGGGAAAGCCTGTTCTGTTAGAATGTTTATGTAAAATCATCTTAAAATGCTGGAGATCATGAAATACACATAGCGCTTGTTGAGAAATTCCTTATTTCCCCTTGTACTGCAAATCGAGTGCAGGCAACAGTTGCAAGAGAATGCCGATGAATTTGCAATGGAAACAGATGTCATATTTTAGATGAAACGAGGTAAGAGGGAAAGTGAGAGCCTTTTATAGGGAGAGACGGAGAATGAAAATATAATGTTTGGGTGTTTTGTGGCCTTCGGAAAAAAGACCTCGATAAAGTGAAGTCTTTGGAAGTGAATGGAACAGAGGAGCAGGGAGGGATGGCGGGAAGTTGTTTGTTCAGCGTTCGCGTCTAAATCAGAGTTGGAACCTAGACTGTGGGAGACCAAGCCAGCCCAACTCTGTGCCGATCCCAAGTTAGGATAAGTGGGGAAATAAGTTATGTATACCTTAGTTTAACCAGACCACTGAGCTGATTAACAGCTCTCCTAGGGCTGGCTCGAAGGATTAGACTTATTTTACGTGGCTAAGAACCAATTGGTTACCCAGCAACGGGACCTACAGCTTATTGTGGAATCCGTACCACATTATGCCGAGAAATGAATTTCTATCACCAGAAATAAATTCCTCTAATTCTTCACTGGCCGGCCGGAGACTCGAACGCGGGCTCAGTAAAGTGCTATCCGAGAACTATGCCGACCCGTCCAACGAGGAACTGGATAAATGGGGAGGCTGGAGTCGCAAAGGGCACGCGTCCGTAGAACATCCGCCAAAACCAGTAATGAAATAAGCCGTTCAAGAGAAGCAGGGGGAGGAGGCTCATGAAAAACAGAGACATCTTCTAAGAATTAAGCTAGGAAGTCACTAGTCAGAGTTAGATGATTAGCAAATCAACTCCATTTTTTATCATGCCGTTTTCTGGATATGCAAGCAAGCAATTTCATGATTAATACCACCGTAAGAAAACCGAATTAATGTATGGCGTTAAAATAACGCATAACAGAACATATCACTGCAGGGAATTTTCACCCGTATAAAAGTTAAATGCTGATAGGTGCCTACTTTAACTAATATTTGTTGAATAGGCCCAAATACTTACAGTTGAAACAATAGGCAAGAACACTATTTCTTTTGTTACATAGTTGTTAAAGGAATTCAGCAGGTTCTCTTCAGCAATTCATCTAAACCTCTACATCACCTCGTTCTCGGAGAAGTTTAATTTAGCACCAATCATTTTCACGGACTGTTTACCCCTTTTCAATGAAGCTTCGGACATAGGTTCAGAACATATCGAGATCACTCGAAGCTTCGGACAGAGATTCAGAATAGAGTGAAAATTCGTCGGTGATTTAACAGGAAATGTTTGATCGCCAGGCAGAAGAAAATATTATGTCCTGCCTCGCACACAAAATTGCACCAACGCCGGATGATCAGTGGCCTATTCCCCGAAATTTGACTGAGAGAGAAGTAAAATGGAAGATTTTTCTAAAGGAACGACGTCAGGTTTGATCTGTGTATAAATATTCATCGGAGTCTCTTGATCTCAGGATGAACAACGCCAGTAGCTTTCATTTTGGTCTTTCCCTTAAAGGCAGCAGCAGCTTCCACAGAGAGAGAGAGAGAGAGAGAGAGAGAGAGAGAGAGAAAGAAAGGGTATTATTCTCAAAACTGGACAGGAACATCAAACTCTCGGTATATTTATAATGCTTCGTTAAATATTCATTGCTATGTTTGAAAGCTGTGCCAATACATGGAATATTTGTTTTTGTTTGGGGGGGGGGGACGTGGTCTATCACAGTCATGCTATTCGACTGGGTGGTTTTTATAGTGTGGGGTTCCGGGTTGCATCCTGCCTCCTTAGGAGTCCATCACTTTTCTCACTATGTGCGCTGTTTCCAGTAGCACACTTTTCTGCATGAGCCCTGGAGCTACTTCGGCATCTAGTTTTTCCAGATTCCTTTTCAGGGATCTTGGGATCGTGCCTAGTGTTCCTATGACTATGGGTACAATTTCCACAGGCATATACTCCATACCCTTCTTATTTCGATTTTCAGGTCTTGATGCTTTTCAATTTTTCCCCCTTCTTTCTCATCTACTTGGTGTCCCATGGTATTGCGACCTCAACGAGTGATACTTTCTTCGTGATTTTGTCAACCAACGTCACATCTGGTCTACTGGTACGTATCACCCTATCTGTCTGATACCACATAGTCCCAGAGGATCTTTGCCTGATCGTTTTCTATCACTCCCTCAGGTTGGCGCTCTTACCACTTATTACTGCAAGCTAGCTGGTGTTATTATTATTATTATTATTATTATTATTATTATTATTATTATTATTATTAAAAAAATAAATTAGTTCAGTAAAATACGAATGAAATATTAGTCTTATTAGTGGTCACTTTACTTAATCATGCAGAAAATTTCAGTATTTCGCATAAATGTCATTCATTATTCAACAACCACTTCAGTGAGGTAAAAACAAAAAACGCAAGAAGGCTTATTTAATGGATTCGACGAATCATCTTAGGAGCTGCTGTCTATATTAATGTAGGATTTTCTGTGGAAATTCCACAAGGAACTTTGAGGTAATCACTCCCTTTTGATCAGGTTGACGTCTATCAAATTGATGTTGTAATATGACTTTTCTCATATGAATAAAAGCATATTATTAGCTAGCTTCAGTTGCATTTATTTTTAGAAAACTTTATTATTATTGCGGACTTCTCTTCAGTTATTATTATTATTATTATTATTATTATTATTTCTTTTTATTCTATTATTAATAATAAAAATAAATGACTGTAAAAACCACGGGCTTCAGCGGGGGTCATGCAAAGAAGTTCAGTAAAATATTTCTGCGGCGAAGCTCGAATGAAATATTAGTCTTATTAGTGGTCACTTTACATAATCATGCAGAAAATTTCAGTATTTTGCATAAATGTCCTTCATTATTCAACAACCTGACTTCAGTGAGTAGTAAAACATCAAAATCCGCAGGAAGCAGCTTATTTAATGGATTCATGACATCACGCAATCATCTTGGGAACGCTGGAATGAATGACATTATTAATGTCAGGATTTTCTGTGAAAAAGTTTCCAACCAATCAGAATTCGCCATTTGAAGCCCGTGTATAAATTCAGAAGGACCTTTTTCTGCCCCTCTACTTTGATGTAGAATGACAGAAGAAGGACGTCTATCAAATTGATGTTGAATAATATGACAGAATCCAGATTTTCATATGAATAAAGGCGATATTAGCACGCACCTCCATTCCGCAATAAGGAAAATTATTACAAAAAATAAATTAGCAATTATTCAATAGAACCTGTTTAAAAGAGGGTCTGCTGCCAAATTATTATTATTATTATTATTATCATAATGATATTCTAGAAAGTGTTCACAGAAGTTACAACGTTACCATTGCCAAGGAACTTTTTTGTTAATATAACTTAACAAATATCCAGAAGCGTTGCATTGCAGTGATGAATACAAAAAAGTAGTTCTACAACCGGTTGCACACTGAAACATTCATTTCGAAATCTTGTCAACTCTGATCGACTTGTCAACGGCCCGTGTAAACCTCCTCCTCCTCCTCCTCCTCCTTTTCCTCCAGACAAGCATTCGTTTCGCAATAACGTAAACTCTCTTTTAACAGAAAGTCCAGCGCTGTAAAATTCCATTAAGACTTATCCATAACTTTTCGATATATTTCTAAAGCACAAATTCCCAGAGGTCATTTCCCGTAGGAAGGGTTGTATTAAGAGAAAACAAGAATAGTTAATATGCAAAATATCTTTCCCCCTGATTTAAGTTAAAAGCTTAACCTTGGGTAAAAAAAAAAATCGTCATGACACTTATTACTTCATACGTGCCACCCCCCTCCCTCAGTTCCTCATTGGACAGGTGGGTACCGTTCTCAGCTAGCACTCTGCTGCCCCCGCGTTCGATTCTCCGATCGGCCAATGAAGAATTAGAGGAATTTATTTCTCTTGATAGAACTTCATTTCTCGCTACAATGTGGTTCGGATTCCACAATAAGCTGTAGGTCCAGTTGCTAAGTAACCAACTGGTTCTTGGCCACGTAAAATATATAAATCTAATCCTTCGGGCCAGCCCTAGGAGAGCTGTTAATCAGCTCAGTGGTCTGGTTAAACTAAGGTATACTTAACTTTAACCCCCCTATCTTCTGCATTTACACTTGTGTTTCTTGAATTATATGGCTTTCATGATCTAATATCTCTGACATACTTTCTCAGAGCAATTTTCGAATTAAATCTCCGTGTCTATGGTAGCTCTCTGGATTTATATAATCTTTTTGCCAATTGTATATCTTTCTTTAAAACGGGTCAAACAACTCAGTTCTATCCACCTTTTAACCTACGCTAATGTTTTACCCAACCTTTATCTTACCAAGGCTTTCAACTGTTCATTTCAAGTCTCCATCATTTTCTAGTATTCTCATGCAAAAATCCCTCTCCAAAATCATGAAGTATTGTGCCAAATAATATAATATATAATATATATATATATATATATATATATATATATATATATATATATATATATATATATATATATACACATGATGTATGTATGTGTGTGTGTGTGTTCCATCATAACTCTGAAATGCACTGAGCAATTTCAACCAAACTTTTGTATATATATATATATATATATATATATATATATATATATATATATATATATATATATATATATATATATATATATATATAAATATAAATATAACTCCCTATCTAGAAAAGAGTACTGTGGGGGTAAGACATCACTAGCACCAAAGTGGGGGTGGGGGTGGTAAGGGCTTCCCTGAAACGGACCTGGTTCTGCCCGAAGACTTAGTAACTAAATAAACGCTACGAATTTATTATACCTCATTTCGGTATGCATATGACTTACTATCTGGAAAAGAATACTGTGAGGGTGGGGTTGGGGAATAAGACATCACTGGCACCAAAAGGGGTGGGGGTGGGAAGGGGGTGACGTGTAAAAACCGAAAAAAGACAGATATTAGTGTCTAATCCATAGTTTTCGGGATCGCTTAGATGAATGGTGACACTCCCGATGCCCTTTAAGTACAAGTTCAGCCCCTATGGGAATGAGGGGTGAGAAGGGGTGAAATACAAAATGTTAAACATTCTGGGCAATGTAACTGAATCAACTATCTTAACAGGAAAGGAAAAGAGAGAGAGAGAGTTTATCGGTTGTCATCCAGAGTTTTCCCAGGCAGCATCGGGTTGGTGAGCTAGTCCTTTCATAAATTTTTACTTTTGGTCCTTCACACCATTTTCCGAACATTTCCCGAGTTCACTTATTCTGGAAATTCCCTCGTCTCTCGTCCTACCATCATTCATTACTCTGACTTCCGTTCTTTCAAAAACCATGCAGCCACTCTTCGCTCTACTGTATATTCCTGTCTTCTATTTACTCACAAAGTCTGACTCTAGTTAGCATTCACTTATACCTTTTTCCTCTAAAAATCGGCTTCAAGCTCTTTCATCATTGTGTTAAGGCCCCTTGCACTACTCACAATAAGCACTGCAACATCAGCCGCCCCACATTTATCTCACAACCCTCTCTTACCTGTTAGATTTTCACCTACTTGCTAAACTAAAGACTGCCTAGAGATAGAAGGGTTTATAAGAAAGAATAAAAAAGAAAAACAAAAAAGAAGAGGATTAAAAGATGCAGATAAAGCGTGACTGTAGTGACCAGCTTACAAAACTCTTTAGAAAAGTTAAGAAAAAAGAAAAAAAAAATAAAAAATATAAAACGAGGTCCTGAATAATATTCAGGGGTTTCCTTTTATGTAATCCTGCTATGGCTTTTATGTGTCCTTTGAAGTGATAAAAGGATTTAATTTGGGGGTATCATGGTTTTCTAATGGGATGATGAATAGTAAATACTTTCTTTGTAATTACTTCACATCTGGAGCTCGAGAGTAGCATAATTTATTTTTGGGGCGGTTGGCGTCCAAGGGTATGAGGGATGATGCTACTAAATCCGAGCCCTTTTCTTGGCCCCAGGCAAGGAGCAATCCCGAAACTAATATACTGTACATATTTATATACTGACGTTCAACAGAAGGACGAAAGAATAAGCGATTAACGGGTTAATAATGTTAGGCGTAAGGTAAGGTGATGAACCGAAGGGGAATCACAGAGAGAAAACTCACTCGCTTTTAGACCAGTTTAAGCCTCTGATTTTCAAGGCACAAGAAGCACATTTCCCGAGAACCTTTCAGTGGGTACAAAACAGATGAAGTTAAGTGTACCTTAGTTTAACCAAACCACTGAGCTGATTAACAGCTCTCCTAGGGCTAATCCGAAGGATTAGACTTATTTTACGTGGCTAAGAACCAACTGGTTACCTAGCAACGGGACCTACAGCTTATTGTGGAATCCGAACCACATTATACCGAGAAATGAATTTCTATCACCAGAAATATATTCCTCTAATTCTTCATTGACCGATCGGAGACTCGAACGCGGGCCCAGCAGAGTGCTAGACGAGAACTATACCGACCCGTCCAGCGAGGAACTCAATACAGATGAAAGTGATATCTCTGGACATCCCGTGATAATATTGGCAAAATAAGAGGTACCCTAGTAATAAAATTAATAGAGAGAAGAAGACTTTAATTTAAAGTTTTATATCTTATTCAGTTAAATAAAAACTGACAGAACAAAATTCTTCAGCTGGAAGACTGTTAGACAAAGTCGAAATCCAGTGACTTCAGCAAAATACAGGAATGGATTTTTTCTGTAAATAAAAATGTTACACAAATACATTCTACGTTATTGTGTGTGTGTGAGAGAGAGAGAGAGAGAGAGAGAGAGAGAGAGAGAGAGAGAGAGAGAGAGAGAGAGAGAAACTACATACAATATACAATAACGTTTGTTTTTACGGCAAGCAAAAGGTTATAAAAAAAAAAGCGGGATGAGAAAAGAAAGCTAGATCAATTATTTTTCCATCAGTTTAAAATTCACTTTCCGCAAAATTTTCACCAATAAGAAATGTCGTCATGTCCCACCAGCAATGAAGGTAATGAATCCCTAATGGCAGGTGATAATTTCCAGGTAAATACTCTAATCCACGCCGGTGATCCATCAATCACCAACACATTTCAATGTTATTCGGAGTAACATAAATTATTGGTGGTTTTATAACTGTATTGACGAATATTCGTTTATTTTACATTATACTTTAATATCATTGGCAAACTGTGAAGGACTGTAGTAAACATTAGAGAGAGAGAGAGAGAGAGAGAGAGAGAGAGAGAGAGAGAGAGAGAGAGGCAGATTAAACATGCCAAGTTAATAGAATGAAAGCTTTCAGTAAATAGGAAATTTACATATATTAACTGGTATCTATAAATGCACTTTTCGATTTAATATATTCTCCACAAAAAGGTATTCCGGATTTCAATATTAAAATCAGGTGCTATGAAAAGGCATATTTTATAATACTTCTTCATACTCAGAGATAATTATAAATTAATATAAAATGGCTGAGATTTTAACGTATAGGCTGCTGAAGCATCACATTTAATTTTCAACGTAAATTATAGAATTAAAATAGGAAACGAAACGCAGTATCCCGTTACTTTTCATCGGGCTTTATAATAATATCACTCTGACGAATATCAATGGATCGTTTTCGGATATACAAAAACCTCAGAATTATGAATCGATATCTATAATCTGAATTTTTCCAGAGTACTTAAAGATTTCCTCTTCCTATTTAGAAATATTTCTGCTGTTTTTTTAAATGCTTATCGATTACTCAAAGTATTTAGTACTTAATTTTAATTAAGTATCATTGAAGGATAATTGTTTCAGTTCTCGTAGAACTCGTGAAGAGGTAAATAAAGCTTGACGGAGTAGATAAAGCTTGACGGAGTAGATAAAGCTTGACAGAGTAGATAAAGCTTGACAGAGTAGATAAAGCTTGACAAAGTAGACAATGCTTGTTGAACCTAATCCAACCACTCACTGAAAACCAGACAGATTTGCGGATATTATTAATATCAAAATAGTTTAACAAGACCACTGAGCTGATTATCAGCTCTCATAGGACTGGCCCGAAGGATTGGAATGGAATGGGATATTAGCAATGGGACCGATGAGGTCATTCAGTGCTTTGATAAATGAAAATGAAATAAACAATTTTATATATATATATATATATATATATATATATATATATATATATATATATATATATATATATATATGTATACAAAGCTTCTTTTACACTGGCATGCCTACGTACAATAAATACATTTATACGGTTGCATACACACAATAACAAGACGCAGAAAAATATAGCAATCAGGATAAATTCGATAACATTTTTAAAATTGTTATCTTTTTAAAAAGTTTATGAAAAATCCATAGGATTTGTGTATTTT
The DNA here is from genome assembly GCF_040412425.1 of Macrobrachium rosenbergii. Lineage (NCBI taxonomy): Eukaryota > Metazoa > Arthropoda > Malacostraca > Decapoda > Palaemonidae > Macrobrachium > Macrobrachium rosenbergii. The sequence continues at coordinate 10,952,280 of NC_089744.1, forward strand.
CATGATTTATTTTAAATTTTTATATTTGGTCGATTAAACTACAATTCCTCATAATACTGAAATTGTTCTATTTGAAAATGTTGAAGATTCTGACAAAATCTCACTAATAGATTCATTTCCAAAACTTGATAGCCGCTGCTAATTATACTTTGGCAATCACACAACAAATGTTTAATTGTTATCATTACTTTACACTCAGAGCATTCAGGAGCAGGCCATATGGATTATTCACTAGGTGTCCAAGTGTCAGACGAATACGACCTATTATGAGCTCCATTTTCCAACTCTAGGCTTTATCTGCTTTAATTTGCTATTTTCAGATTCTTCATTCCATAAATTTTGCCATTCATATTTAATACTTGTTTTAATATATTATATAGTCACTAATGACTGACTGATTGATTTATGTCTATTAAAACTGGCGTCACAACACCTAGGCTACTGACGCCGTAATAAAATTAAATAGGAAAGAAAAATAGATCACAACACCTAGGTTACTGACGCAATAATAATACTAAATAGGAAACAAAATAAGTTTAAAAGCAATTTCATATAACAATATCTAAAGATATATATGTATACAATCATATCTGTTCAAATTTACTATCCATACATACACACACTTTGTAAGTATAAGATCTAACCTTTGTTGAGGAGGCCTGCGTCCCTCGTAAGAATATACCGTATAACTGCTCTATATTACAATCCTCACCGAAAATTATAGCTAGGATAAAATGTCCTTCTCTGTCACGTTCCAAGGATAGGAACCTATGCCTCAGATTCCCAAGACTGGGAGATTCGACCAGCAAGTGTCTCACAGTCAAGGGTACAATACATTCATCGCACAATGGAGGATTTTCGCCGGACATCAAGAACCCATGAGTGAGTCTTCTACGTCCAACCCTAAGCCTGCACAACATCGATTCTTGTCTCCTTGGCATATAAGGATATGACCAAGGACACAATATTTTCCGAAAGGGACTGCCAAAAATTTTTTTAATTTTCTGATCTATTAGAGGATATACATCCCGATATGGTAGTAGGAATCTTCTGGGTTTTGGGGAGGTGACTGCTGACTTAGCAAGTTGATCAGCTTGCTCGTTCCCAACCACCCCAACATGGGAAGGCACCCAGCAAAAATCTATTTCTTTACCTCTTCTTTTGACTAGAAGCAGCCATTCTAATATCTCTTAAAATCAGAGTGTTTAAAGAGTTACAGATTCCAAGGACTAAAGAACATTTTTCAAGTCACAATATATAGTAAAACTATTTCCATTCTGATTTAAAATTTCCTTCAAGACATTAAAAATTGCCTGCAGTTCTGCTGTAAAAATGGATGCAGCAGATGATAATCTCCAGCTTCTTTCTGCATAAGGGAAGACCACTCCAAAGATGACACCAGCATCTGATTTTGAGCCATCCGTGAAAACTGCAACGGAGTTATCATGTTATGAGGAATGATCTAAAAATATTGACTGCATTGCCTCACTGGACATTTCTGCCTTGGTAAAATGAAAATATCTATGAAATTTTACCTCTGGAAGGTTCCATGGGGACTAACTGAATACCTTGCAGGTAAAATCTCCATCCATGGCATGTTTAATTCACTGATGATACATTTTACTCTAAAAGCAAATGGTTGAGGTTGCTTGGGGTGATTTTAATAAAATTGCCAATGCCTTTCATTTCTCTTACAAATGCTGGTTAAAGACTTAGGGAGCCTCTGAAATCTGTACCAACTCCGAACCAGCAGACGCTGGTAATGAAGATCCAGGATCTACAAGCATGCTCTCAGTCAGAGATTTTAAATGCTCCTGTACACAATCTTACTCCTCCATGATGAATTGAATTGAGCATTTTAAGGCTATGAGGCTTTGCTGAAGTGTGCACTTCACATCCATTAGTTAATTTTAAAAGACCAAGGCTTTGTATAGTCTCAACATCTGAGATCGGTCTGCACCCCACGAAGTGTGAGACACAACTTTCAGCACATTCATAGTTTTCAATGCATTTTGTCTTAATATATTTCAGATGTTGAATCCAAGTCAGCTTGCTATCAAAAATCAACACAAGAAACCTTGTTTTACCAAGACTTGGGATTCTCTGCCCATTTATGAACAGATCTGGAACAGAATGGAATCCTCTTGTATGGCAAAAATGCATGGTTACCATTTTACCAGCAGGAACCTAAATCCATTCATCTCAGCCCACTTTACTAGGTTTATCCATGCAGAGTTGAAGGTGGTGTTCAGCCACTGCCATCCTTGTTGCTGCATAAGACATCGAAAGGTCATCAACAAAAGAGTAATAAGCTACATCTGGGGGAATTATTTTAGATACCCCTTTGATTACTAAAGTGAACAAAATTACACTTAAAACACTTCCTTGTGGCACTCCTCCTTGGTTGAATACATCTGACATTGTTACCCCTACCTTAACCTGGAATAACCTATTTTTTTAAAGCCTTGATAAAAAGAGGCAAATTGTCTCTCAGGTTACATTCATAGAGAACCCTCAGATTGCCATATCTCCATGTTGTATCATAAGCCTTCTCAAGAACAAAGAAAACAGTAACGTGATGCTGTTTGTTAGCAAAAGCTTCACATATTGAAGATTCCATTCGAATGAACACATCAGTTGTCGAGTGCATACTTCGAAAACTAAACTGGGCAGGTGACAATATTTACCACGTTCTAAGTACCACATTAAGCATTCAATAGAATGATAGTTCTCTGTCTTGAATGGGTCTTTTCCTGCTTTCACAAATGGCAGTAATTTTAACATCTTCCAAAGTTTAGGATATGTTCTCGGTATATTCTGTTAATAAGGCTTAATATAAAAAAATCTGGTATTTTCGGGAATATGCTTAATCACTGAACATATTTATCACCCAGTCCAGGAGCTGATTAACTACATTTACTTAAGACTGATTCAAATTCTCTCATAGCAAAGGGTACTTTGTATTGTTCATTCCTTGATGTATTAAAATCGACGTCAACCTGTTCCATCAGCCTTCTTTAAGCTGAATAGGGTCAGTCATCATTTTTCTTTGTAACATTCGGAAAATTTTTAGCAAGCTCATTTACCACTAATCAGGGATCTGCTACTTCGCAACCATTGATCTCGATAACTGGAGGTTGACAAGGAGTAAATCTGCCTGTTATTTTTCTAACTCTCTTCCAGACTAAAGTCAAGGGTGTTTTTGAATTTAGTGAAGATATGAAAATAGTCAAAACATCCTTTCATACTTTTTAATTTCCATGTGGAAACGAGCTCTTACTTTTGGAAATTCAATACTGTAATACTCACATTTTTGTCTGTGGTGTCTGGTAACTCTGAATGGCTTGTATAGCACTTCTTGAGTCACTAAACAATCACAAATTTATTGAATGTTGCTTCCTTAATATGTGGTGGCTGATGTGATTGCACAGAACTCTGCTGTGAAGACTGAGGCACAGTCAGGTAGATAGAAACGGATGCTTCGTTTTGATATACTGCTGCATATCCTACTCCATATTGTGATTGGACCCATTTGTGTATATTGCATAATGTGGACCTTTTCTTACATGATCTATTGTATGTTGTCTATGGTGCTCCGGGTTAGATAACTTTTTGATAAATATTTTAAGCGCGTGCAAGTTTTTATTCTATTCGTAGTCCAATGGGGTGGTCATTTTACTGTCGGAGGTAGTTGTGTTCTATATTCAGTGCCTTAGAAATTTAGTAGCTCTAATTTGGAAAGGTGGTGAATGATTGTTTATAAATATATCTCTTAGATCAACTAGTGTTTTCGTAGGTGAATCATTTATCTTGATTCTTAATACACGCTTCATTGTTATTATTTCTCTGTGGAGAAACATTCAACTTGTACCGAAGAGACTGGTGAGGATCTAAATGCTTCTGTGCATAGTCTTAGGCCTTCAATGTAAATTAGATATAATGTTTTCAGTGTTGCATCCGATACTGAGCCATATATTTCACTTCCATGATCAATGATTGACAACTCTGTTGTTTTATACAGTATAGTATGTCTATCAGCTCCCCAATTAGCTTCAGGTTTTTTTTAATTAGGTTTAACGCTTTTTTTGCATTTAGATTTTACGTATACTATATGGGCATTCCAATTCAAGCGTGCATTAAATGTTAATCCCATAAATTTTGCTTTTTGGCTGATGGGTATATTATGGTTTCTGATTTTTAAATCTATTTCTTAACCTTTTTTTCCAACTGTTATTTTTATAAAACTTGACAGCTTGAGTTTTTTTCCATGGGGAATTTAAAGCCTACAGATGAGGTCCATTCATCTATTTTTTTTTATTTTGGTTTTATTAATAATTCGTTCTGCATGCTTTATGCGTGATGCTGTATAATAATGGCAACGTCATCCATAGAAAGGCTACTTTTAATCCCGACAGGAAGATTGTTACTAATATCATAAATGGCCAATGTAAACAATGTGCCACCAAGGACGCTTCCTTGTGGAACACCATTTGCACGTGGAAATGTTTGTGACAAAACATCGTCAATGTTCACCTGAAAAGTGCGAAGTGTCATCAAGTTTTTGAAAATTTTTCGCAAATGGCCACGCACGTTATTTCTATGCAATGCTTTTAATACTGAATACCTCCATGAAGTGTCGTATGTCTTTTGGATGTCAACGACACCTACGGTAATTTGTTTTCTTTCAAACACCCTAAGTATGTGGTCTTCCAAACTGGACAGAGAATCCAATGTGGATCTCTTATGTTGTGAAACAAACTGGGTGGGACTTAAAATTTTATTTTCACGAATGTGCCACGTTATTCGTGCAATTACCATTTCCTCCAACAACTTGTTTCAACAACTGTTAAGGAATCTGGCCTATAATTATTTAATTTACTGGGATCCTTTCCCGCTTAGGATATAAGAATTATTATTACATTTCGCTATTCATCTGGAAACCAGTTAGTTTTCGAAGCCATAAATGACTGTAAAATTGTAATAAGTATTTTTCTATGATTTTATTCGCGACATTTGTTTGTTTTTCTTTGTAAAGTATTAGGTGTCCTATGCACATACAACCTCTTTCGTGAGAGTCCATACTAGTAGTTTTTTGTTTTTGTATTTCCTAAAATTTATTAGTGTTTGTTAAACTATTTTTTTTTTGTAAAACTGAATGAAAAATTCATTACATTCGCATGTTTTTTTCATGTATCGTTCTTTTTTCATTTACTCTTTTTGTACCAATTATTGGTGATGGAGTAACCTTCTCCCTTCAAATAATAATTTTTGTCTATGGTTTGCTTCTCTGCTATTTCTCCGATTGGTTTTATTATTATTTTAGGAGATAAAGATACATTCTTATCATTCTTTGGTTTATGTTTTTTATTCGGGTCTTTTGTCTTTAGTTTAACTGCTATCTCTCTAGTAATAGTTGGTTTTCTGGTTTTGGGTGGAGTTCTCTCTAAAGGTCTTATTTTATCTCTTGCTTCCAGTTCATCACAACTTTCTTTGTTATTTCTGTAGTATATGCATGATCTTCTTGTGCTTCCATTTGCCTTAATATCTCAAATGAATTCGAACAAATATTATCCATATTAGCATTTGTTTTCGTTTCTTGGTTCTTTGCTCTTTTAGTTCTCCCTCTAAGATAGTTTTTATTTCTGGAGATTTATCTAACTGGGATTTGTTACCCTCGTCTGTTTCCATTTTAGTTTCATTATTTGTCCTTGCATAGAAGAAGAGATTTTCCTAGTGGGATCATGCATTTCTCAAACTTTCAATTCTAATTTTTCTGTTCTTTCCTGCATTAATTTCAGTTCTGTATTTATATATAAAGCATGCATTCCTTATACCTTGCATGGCGAATTTGCCTACAATTTATGCATTTTGGTTCACCGCGCTTCCACTATTCGTTAGATCCGCAATCCGCGCATACATGTATGTGTATTTTGGCAGTTTTTCTTTATATTTCCGTACTTGCTACAGTTTTGGCACTATAGTGGTTTGGAACATATGGTCTTAATTCTCTATTTTCGGCCATAATTTTAATTTTCCAGGTAATTCTTGGCCTTCAAAATTTATTTTTGCTAATCTCAATGTTTGCTAGTTACTATGTCTTCTGGCTATGTTATATATGTCACAGTCTTGCAACGTTGTTCTTTTTTTAAGGGATTTCAATAATATATTCTTTTCAATTGATTCGTCATTATTATCAGGAAGTATTATGGTACCCTATACACTGTTCAAACTATCAAGTTTATTTTTACATATACGTTATCAGTGTTTGTTATACCCATGTAATTTTCGGAATTATCTTCTTTTTTCTATCAGCCACATCTGGTCATTTATTTGTCTAAATGACATTTCAGAAGCTGAGTGTCTACTCAATAAGAAATTTTCTAATTCTAAAGCGGATTTTTTTTTTTTTGTCAGTTTCTAAGGTTAGGAACCTTGACCAACTTCCACTTCCAAGGAGAGAGGCAAGGTGTGTCAAGGTTGGTTCTGGTATGTATTTAGTTTTTCTTGGCTTTCTATATGGTACTAGTGTATTAATAGTACTAGTGTATTAATACCTTCTTTGCCCATGCAAAACGAGTTTCCTTCAGACTGCTATGCCAGAAGTCGTATGGAGGTTAGGATTAATATTCGCATAACGAATAATATCAATTTCGTCCAGGATGAGGACACTCGCACCAGGGAGGTCCAAGAGGGGGGAGAGCAAAACTGTTACCCAGTGATAACTGCTCTGGTATCCTCATCTGGACATACACCACAACCTTACTCTGTCGAGGCAGGACCCAGCCCCGAGGGCAATGTTTGACAAAATTTCACCAAGCCCGATCACATCAGGTACGCCAGTTTTACGGGTGGAGGAGAGGAATGCCGTCTACCGCCACCCTCCATCAAAGTTATAATAAGAGCAGTCTTTTCCATATTTCAGTGCCATGCAAATGTCGTCAGTGGTAGAGGAAGAGGGAAGCAAGAAACTTAACAGAGGGAGGATTAGAAGAACGAGGGATTCCCAACGTATGGCTGAACCCACTGCAGAGATGGAAGGTCTCAAAGTGTATTCAATCCCTGCAGTGAGTCCCTAAGGCCTCCACCTCTTCAAGGGGTTGGGATCAGGTGGGCAGAAGAAAACGCCGTTTATTAGAAAAAAATTAATTAATAGATAGATTAACATGTAAATTATTATAATGCAAGGAGAATTGTAATGCGTGGCATATTCGCTTGAACTTTTGCGGTTCCGCTTGCAAAACATTCTCATGGAGGCTGTTCCACACTCCAACAGAGGAGAACATTTATTGGATATTGGTGTACGTAACTCCTAAGTATATCGAAGTCAAAACTTTCTGAAAATTTCATGCTGTTCATTTGTTATTATCTTTCCTTTCGCTAGTATTTATAGGTATAGCCTCAAAACCAAAAACTTGAACTCTGCGGATATCTAACGCCGCTAAAAACTGTGCTAAATGTAGATCAGCACAAACGTGAGAAAAAATGATTTATTTACACAACTGCCGTTTCATATTAAGAAATAAAAATAAACATACTAAAAAAATATATCTTGTAATTGCCTGATAGTTCGAGGAAGTGAGAGAAAAGCCCCATAATCGGACTTAGAGCAAACGCGCCCACTGAACGGAATCCACTTGAGATGTCGAACGTGAAACCGCCTTCTGGCCAGGAGAGTTGAAGCTACATTAAAGAGACGTATGCTTCATTAAGCCTGAATGTCCCGTCTAAAAGGCTTACCTAAATAGCCCATAACCCCACCTCCTCGCCTCCTATATGGACCTCACGCAATTGCCGGAATTGCTTTGAGAGGGAATTTTGAAGTTTACGTTAGTTTGAAGGTTGTTTTTGTATTAGGACATTCCATGTTCTTCGACTAATGGTAGATTTGAGAATGTTTAATCCTTTTCAACTGACTTGTAAAACTGACCAGATGGGTGTGTGTATGTATATATATATATATATATATATATATATATATATATATATATATATATATATATATATATATATATATATATATATATATATATATATATATATATATATATATATATATATATATATATATATATATATATATATATATATATATATATATACATATATATATATATATATATATATATATATATATATATATATATATATATATATATATATATATATATATATACATATATATATATATATATATATATATATATATATATATATAGTATATATATATATATATATATATATATATATATATATATATATATATATATAGTTATATACATACATATATATATATATATATATATATAATATATATATATATATATATATATATATATATATATATATATATATATATATATATATATATATATATATATATATATCAGCCTAAAAAGCAATAAAACTATTAGCCGCGGGGCTACGATAGTGTGGATAGGTCTATTTCAGCTCTAATATATGATTCTGAATTCGACATGTATATTCATGTATGAACGGTAATCGAATTTTATCTTTGTCGTGGTCATGTCGGTAACGCAACCTCGTTCTGATACTCCGGATGCTAATTCGAATCCTTCTACGGACGTCAGAATCTGTTTTTATTTTTGCATTTGGATCTGATGTTCTGTAATGACAAGCTTAGAGGGTCATAGAGGGATACAGTTTTGCTAGGCCAGACCGTAGTTATACTGTTCTTAAAACGCAATATCCTCTACCCTGTGTCATTTCAGGTCAAGCCCTCACTAGGCAGAGTTTCGAAGTTAACAGCAAGAAGCTGCCAGCATCAAGAGACTCTCCACACAACTGCCATAGGAACGGACGTGTCCGTGTTCTCCTCCAAGCACTCCTTTGTTTTCCCTCCTCTGTTCAAAACAAGGAGAAAATTGTTATTCCAACAGACCAAGGAATCTTATGCAACTGATCACTGCATTAGCTAATCCAGCGGTAAGTCTGATATAACAATTACTCCCAGTTCTCTTTCCCTTCGACTAAATCTCTCATTTTCCCTTGTTCAAATTTTCCTCTCTTAAACAGTCACTGACTAAGTAACCCTAGTAAAACATCCTATTTATGAAGTCATATTTTAAGTACAATTATTGTACTTAATATATGAAGTCACATAACTTATCCTCCATGGTGTTAAAAGTATTATCCTTGACATGAGAATCATCCCCTTGTGATTAAGTAACGACAAGTGAGAGTTTCTGTAATGCAAGATTCTTATCTGGACACGTCTTTTTTCCAGAATTGTGTGCGCCTCGGGCTTGAACAAAAAACTTCTTTCTTGGAGATGAATCTGCATCATCAGTACCAAGAAGCCTCAATTCGACCTTGCAGTCAAGTGCCCTATATTATAAGCGTTTGGGAGGCACATAAATCTGTTGCGTTCATGTGTATGTAGCACTGAGGTTTGTCCTAAGTAGTAACTAAGATTCTGAGCTGCTGTCAGCTCCTGTAAATAATCCGTTTCATTTTATTTTACTTTTGTGGAAACTAGTGTTCCAGTAAGTTTGCTGAATTCATTCATGTGATTATGAAATGAACCTCTGTTCTTTGTTAGCTAATTGGCGACCTAATCTATTCAATATCTGTCCTTTAGAGTTAATTTTAGCCTTAATTGACAGAATTATGTGGGTCTTAGGTTAAGCAAGGCAATATAAATCCAATTAATTAATTATTAAGTTCATTAGCCGAATGACCCACATAACAATACACACACATACACATGTGTGTGTGTATATATATATATATATATATATATATATATATATATATATATATATATATATATATTATATATATATATATAATATATATATATATATATATATATATATATATATATATATATATATATATATATATATATATATATACATGTGTAAATATCTATATATATAGTGTATATTTATGGTGTGATATATATATATATATATATATATATATATATATATATATATATATATATATATATATATTTATATATATATATCACATGTATAAATATAACTGTACATGTATGCATGTATATATATATATATATAATTATATATATATAGAGATATATATATATATATATATATATATATATATATATATATATATATATATATATATATATATATATATATATATATATATATATAGTATATATTTATAAATAGATAAAAAGATAGATAGATAGATAGATAGATATATATATATATATATATATATATATAT